>NW_024505561.1:5700251-5960072 GCF_017590055.1 Onychostruthus taczanowskii | reverse complement strand
CTTCTGGTTTTTTTTTTCCTGGGAAAGCTGATATTTTTTCCCTTTCCCACCCCCCCCCCCCAAAAAAAAAAAAAAAAAGAGTAAGTTATTTTTATTTATTACAGTTCAGTCCCTCTGTTATGCATACCATGCCTGTACTGGTTACAGGATGTGTAGCACTTAAAATGGATTCTGCTTGCAAAATTAATTCCTGCTTTCATTCAGATTACAGGAAGTTTTAGCTACATTTTTTAATAAATTATTAACACAGATACCTTGATTAGTCTGTTAAAATCATTGGATTCTGTACTTCCATAAGAAAAAATAATTTTTAGGGGTTGTAACTATTTTTTAAACTGTAATTATTTCCATACATTTAATAAATTAGCCATTAATGAGGCCCATATACTTCTAACATAAGAAATATAAGGGAGGATTGCATCAAGTCAGCGTAATTTAGCCATTTCCTTGTACATACATCTTAGGTGTCTAAAAAGGCAATTCTTCACAAGCAAGTGCCAAATTTTCCTGTATAGACACTTAAGGTGCGTCATTGACTTTTATGATTTCCAGAGGGGGAGAGATGCTGTCTCTCAGAGCTGAATGGCCTGGATCCTGAGTGATGAAAAGCAGGAAGAGACTCCTATTGTATGAGATCCTCTTATACTGAAACATTTTTGCTTGCAACTCTAACTAGAGAATCACCTCTGTTTAGAAGATATTAAAAAGCATTTTAGCAAGCTCTGGAGTTCTTTATGCTCTTGCACATATTTTCAGTTTCTTGCCTTCAGCTGCTGGAGAGTGACAAGAAGGCACTCTTTCCTCATGCTACATTTTGCAGAGAAGAGCTGCATGTCAAGGACTCATCCCTGACATCCTACATTGTGCTTCATGACATCCATTTATACCAGGCTTCTTGTATTCCATCCCATGACCTGGGATAATGAGGTGTATGGCTGGTGTACCTTGGACTTGATGTGTTGCAGCATGGCATTATCTGCCTTGGGAAAGGTGAAATGAAGGCATTGTCTGCAAAAATATAATTAAGGAAAAGGTTTCTTAGCCCTTAACAGCACTACCAAGGCTGCTGCTGTTTTCTGAAAAGAAATAGCACAACTAACGCCAAATGGAAATGGTTTTATTCTTCTTTGGTTGGAGGAAGCATTTTGGACAATACAGAGCCTCAAGAAATATAGAATGAACTGAAGCAACTGAAATCAAGGTTATATAGTTCTCTTGAAAACCTAACTGAGGCTTTGTGTTGGAATAATGTATTATTATATTTGCACATCATCTGCAACCCAGTAAAAGGAGTTATTCTTTGAAAATAAGTATCCAGAGAATTCATATCCTCACAAAGGAATCGTAATGAGAATCAAAAGCAAAAGGTTTGCTGGATGATCAGAATTTGGAGACAAAATTTTTCTTGTACTACCTGCTCATGAAATCAGCCTACACTGCTGCTAAAATCACAGGGCTTTTTCATAGAAAAAACACACAGTCATGTAATTCATGCTTATACATGCAAAAATGCAGCACTAGTCATATGTTCTTATGACTAATGGGATTGTTGTTATTGTTTGTCTGTAAGGCAGTGACACATAAAGCCCTAAAATATGGGTTTGACCTCCATTACAATTAACACCCTGGAATCAGGTGTTATACAAACACAAAGGATGGCACACACTTGGGAGAGCTTACATCCTAACTTGACATAACTAATCAATGAATCTCATTGCTAACAAATAGGGGGGAGCATAGAGAGAAAGAATAAAATGCCATAATAAGAACATATAAGAACCATATGACATAAGTGAGCACAAACACTCATTATTTTTTTTTTTTTTCTCAAGGGCCTTTGAGAAAGATAAAGCTAGATGTCTGTCGAGGCTCATTGCATGGGAGGATATGAGAGATGGGCAACCCCAAAACCAAGGTCCTGGCAGGAATGCTGCACTTCCCATGAGAGGTCAATGCTTGACAAAACCCTAAGAAGATGGTTTAGCGAAGGAGGAATACAAGGGAAAAATAAAGTAAAATGTCCCAAAGGAGAAAATGTTTGCAGGATCAGAACCTTGGTTTTTATCTTCTACAGAGTCCTTTATATTGAGTTCAGTGAAATTTAAAAGCCATCTTTTCCCTTTAATCATGGGATGAAGCAGCATAGATGAGGCTAGTTGTGCAAGTGAGGTGAACACTATCTGCCCTCATTGGCCCATCAGGGCAAGAATCTGTACACTCCATTTTTGTGGTATGACAGGATAAAAATAAGTGTGGCTGTACCTTCATCAAGTGCTAAAGCCCCGGTATTAACAGCTAGGTCAGTGTGAGTGCATGCTGTTGTAAATGAGAATTAGACTCTGAGCTCCTACATTCTCCTGCAGTATTTTCCTCAAAGGAATGAAGCAAAAACACACCTCTGCCGGGATGGCTTTAGGCCCCACATTTCAAGAAGACTAGCTGACACATTGCTGCTTGTTATGGTCAGAAGTAGCTTCTTGACGTAGCACATATAAGTGGAGTTAACCTGCTCTAATTAGGGTAACATCATCAGTGAAGAGGGCATTGATAACATCTTAACAGGTTCCTCATGCTGGTTCTGTATATCATCTCTCCTTCAGGTTTTAAATGTTCATTTCTTGCTTTATGAAGGCATTGAAATACAGGAACCATGCAAACCACAATGTCCCACTGCCTGAAGTCCGAAATATGGATGACAGCACAACTGAAAGAAGGGCAGCAGTTCTAATTTTGTCCTGTCTTTATCCTGCATGTGTTGGACATCCTGTAATTGTCAAAGCAGTCCAATGACAGATTCCAGTAAAGTGAAATTGCTTTTTCAACTGTTACAAAATAAAAATCATTGGGCTTTGGAGAAAATAGCTGAAAATTATGACATGAATATCATACACTCAATCACATGCTCCAAAACAGTCACTGACATAAAAAAAAAATAGATTACTGACATGCACAAAAGATGCCTGCTGTCCAATACAGGAAATTTTGAATAAATTGTCTTTGCTGCAGAATATAATTATTTCTGTTAATAACAGTCATTAAAGACATTCCAGGCTCTGAGTTTTTTACATCTGTTGAACTTTCAGTTTTTTGTTTATACAAAGAAATTTAACAAATAATATTGAATTCACACTAAACCCTTTCACAGATGTGGTCTTTTACATAGAGAAGAGATGCAAATTTAGAAATAAGTTTTCAAGGTTTTCATGATACTGTTGTATTACTGTATACTTATTTTGTAAGCAGAAGTTGAGCAAATTCACACCTGGGGCAGTGGAATCAGTATTTAGACTTTAAGCTCAGTTCACACTGAGAGTGTAGAAGTCCTCAGAGCTGACCACACAAGAATGAGTGTGTGCCCAGATGAAAGGATTCAATTGTACTCCTCAGCTCAGGGATCGTGGCCCGTCCTTGCCCTGGTGGCATTCCATCATCTGCCTACACACCCCTACATTCCCCAGATGAGCTCTTCCCATCGCAGGGAAGTTCCCTTTCTTCCTACTGCACAAATCATATATCTTCATACTTTGAACCATCTGTCATTTAGAAAAAATTTCAAGTGAAATGGGCATTTAATTGCCTCACAGAGAACATCACTGATCAATTGTTGGTGTTAGTCTATTTTTAGCAATGCCATGTTGGTTCTGGTTGTGTCTGATATATATGTCTTTTCACACCAGCCTGTAGAGGTGAGCTGCAGGTCCTGCAGGTATTTCCATTACAATATACTGGATTTATCCAGAGGAAACAGTGAGAACAAAGATCTACATTTATCTTTCACCTTGGCATGTGCACACATATTTCGTGCTAGACCCTGCATAAAAATTTTCAGAGGGCAATCAGGAATGGATTGAAGGAAACTGACTGAAAAGGTTCCTTCCACAGTTTTCACAGAAAGTCACAGACTAGGTGTAAGGTATTTTAAAAGCCTTTTTACTACCTCCATTCTTTTTCTGGTGGTTCACTTTTCAGCTGACAAAGTGATTTATTAACTGTCTTTAAAAAGTTCTATTTCATTGAACAAGTGATAAATATCAAAACCTGAAGTCTGACCTTACATCAATATCAAACATTTGCAGACTTAGTTTATTTTTCAAAGAATAAGCAAAATGAGAATGAAAAAATATTCAGTATAAGAACAAATTAGAAAAGAATTATTGTTAGCCACAGTTACTGGAAGACTCAACTTGCTGTGTTGATTCCGCTAGAGGTTGATGATAACCACATTTGAAAATTGTGAATTTCCACTCCTCCCCCAGATAAAGTGCATCCATGAAGAAAGAAATGTAGTTTTCATTAACAAAATAAAGCAAAACCACTAACCTGTGTCCTACTGCTTTGCCTTCTCCTACCCACCATCCATCTTGGGAATGCCGTGTGACAATTGCTGTTGTCACTTCTGTTAAATTCATGGAGAAGTGTGACTTGGTGTTCCTGCAAGCAGCTACAACAGGGAAGATGATGTCATTCCCAAATACACACACGCACACACAAACACACACATTTAGTACAAAGGCAAACACTGGGAAACACTTAAAATTCATTCATTCATAGAAAAAGTGATTTCCTACTGTTCATGAAAGTCATTAGTTTAAGCCATTTATAGCTCCTTCATTGTGTTTTGTTTAAGCTCCAGCCTTCCTAAAATGATCTTCTATTCATTTCAACTGCTGTTTAATTACAGAAATACATGTAAATATGAAAATATTCACAATTTTGATCCTACTCATTTTACATCTTGATGATGCTTGTTGAACTGGCTATGTCGTATTGTGTTTGTTATGCTATATGTCGATTTGGTTTGTTCCTTATACCCCTCTCTGTTGTAATGGTTCTGCCCTCCTGGACGTTAAACTCAGACTGCACTACCTCTGGAGTCCGTCTCTTCATTTGCCTCCTGTGGGTTAGCAGCTCTCTCTCTCTTAGCTGCGGATCCTTGTCCCTTAAGGCGAAAGCCTTAGGCGCTCCCCTGACCGAGCCCCGGATCGGGAGAGTGCCCCCGTGCTGCTGGCGGTGCTGGCCACAGCTAGCCGGGACACACCTTAAGGTCAGCCGCTGGCTGCTGGATGGCTATCAGAGCAGTTAGGGATGGAAAGGATCAAATTACCAGTACCCAGCTGCAGGGACATCTGGCAGTTGGCTGCACCTCCCTGTGTCAGGCAATTCAAGCCCACGGTCCTGCAAGAATAATGGAAAATCCACATGATCATGTGAGACTTCTTGCAACAGCACCATTACCTCATTTTATTGGCATCAATTTCTGTTCACTCGTTGGAAGGTGGTGGAGGGCTGAAGAGGCCCTAAACCCTCCAGAAGAGATTCAGAAGTTCTGTGGCCTGTAGTTTCTTAAATTGCATTTCAGCACCAGTAGCAGAGGAACAAATGGTGCATGAGTTTTATCTGTGCATATCGTTTTCCCTAAGCAAATCCTAGACACTACCAGCAGATGATTTACCAGCATAAGCCAGAATACCTTTAGGCTCTTAGAAACACAGCTACTCTGAACATTTCGTGGTGTCCATATGGCACAGCAGCATGTAACAGAAACAAACTCAGTTTTCAGAAAGAATCTGGAAAACCGTGCAAGGAAAAAAGATTTTTTAAGTAGAAGCAGAGGGTCAGGAATGGAGATTATATAGTGAAAGAGGCAAGTAGCTGGAGGCAGGGCAGATTCCTCCATGAAACACACACTTACTCAGTGAAAAGATGACCAGAGGAAGGGCAGGTTTGAACCAAAACTAGGTACTAAGGGTTTTCCGGATTTATCTCTAAGCTCAACTTCTAAAAGAACCATTGCAAAAAAGTATATATTTTAGTAATTTAAAAATTAAAATTTTATTCTACTTCTTGAGCTTTTCAGAAAGATGAGCTAGGGAAAATGTTTGCAGCTCAAGGTATACTGAAGACACTCTATTTTTAGTTACTCTTGTGTAGGTCCTTACTGTGTCAGAACTGGCTGAGACAGAAAAGCCCCTGCACAAAAGCAAGGAGAAAATAAGGAAGAAGAGAACGGCATTCTCCAGCAAGACAAAAATAGAACATAGACAGAAAAAATTGAGTTTCTGACCTATCTTTTCTTTTGTAAGACGCCAGATTGGTAAACAGTAAGTGTAGCTTGTCTCCCTGGCACTAGCTGAAGGCCAAAGATAGCACATCGACCTTCTCCAGGGTCTGCTGGGACTGGAGTAACCTTCAGGGTCAGGCTTGTCAGCTTTGCTGATATCACAGGACATTGTCTCCATGGCTAAAACACAGGCTGCTGCCATATATCTTTTTGCTGCTTATCCAAGTGACCATGAAGAAAAAAATCAATTTAGTTTCTCTGAAGTAGAGCTGCATAAAATTCATGTTGTTGGAAAAATATGTGGCTAAAGGGTGCTAGGAATTGTCATAAGAAAAAATATATTTATTTATGCAGTCTAGTTCTCCACCAATTTTTTTTGATTCCTACATAATAATAAGAAACTCAATTTATGTGAATGGCTACAATATCAGGACAAGAGAGCCTGTGACAGGTGTTTCTGGGGAGGGAAGAACAGAAAGAATCAAGACTAATTGTGCTATACAGACTGGAAAATTTCAAAGGCAAACTCTCTGCTTTAAAGGAGCGTACTCAATAAGCTCAGAACACTGAACTCACAGGGAAGAGAACCCTGTTCCTGAGCAATTCCATGTGTCATCCAGGTCCAGCTTAGTCACAACCAAGTCACAGCAGTGTTTCAACTCTCAGCATCCTTAGCTGGATCCCTTCTCCACAATATTAATCACCTGGGTTACTTTATTCCTTAGGCTTCGCCAGAGAAGTTGGGACTGTCCTGTTCCTGGAAGTTTTTGAGGCCAGGCTGGACGAGGCTTTGAGCACCAGATCTACTGGAAGAGGACCCTGCCCTTGGCAGTGAGGTTCAACTCAAAGATCTTTATAAGTTCTTCCCAACCCAAACCATTGTGCCAGATTCTGCAATTCTATAACTTCTGCTTTAACCTCCTCAAATAAAGTCAGAATACAATTATAATACTTCAGCTTCAAATTTGAATGGTAGAGGCAACTCTATCACTTTGGTTTCTCTTGGTTTTTTTTGGTTTCAGAAATCAGATCTTTTCGAGATGACAAGTTTTCATTCTGAGAGTTTCTGGTAGGGACTCATCCTTTAGAACTGAAAAAAATCATCAGAAATGCAAAATCCTCTGGAGCTACACTCTCCATTGATAACTTGGTAGAAAAAAAAAAGTATTCTTCTAAAAGAACAACATTCCTTTTAAGATTATGTGACTGCAGGAAAGACTTTTAAGTGTGCAAAAATCACACTACTAAGGACCTATTTTCTCTAGAGATATGGTGGAAATCATGTGTCTAACTAGCCTTTGTATCTTATGAAATTTTCCTCTTCAAAGAATATTCAGTTATTCATTTTTCCAGCATAAATAAACCATTTTCATGATCTACTTAGGCAAACATATTGTACTGAAACCTGAAGTTGTTGTAAATTATATATATGGCTATTTTATTTTTTAAATCTAGAATTTTTAAATCTAGTACTCCTTTCATGTAATTGCTGCTGATAATTAAAGAAGAGGAACATGTTCTTTACATATCATGTAGGTGTTCATGAAGTGATGATAAGCATGTTCTGAAATATTTATCATAAATTCCTGGCTTTGAGTTTTAATTTTTCTTCTTTTCTGGAGAAGCAGTGTCCAATTATTTTCTGTGGTTTTCCTGATGGTAAAATATATCCATTTTATCACATTACACAAATAATCTTGCTTTGTTAACTACATACATTTTACTCTGTTCTGATATAACTGCTTATAAAGTCATCATTTTATAAATTATATTGAGAAACATCTCTAGCAACATAAACCTGGTTTTCTTCAAACGATTTTGAAGTGATATGTTTTGAACACACTGGAAGTTTTTTGAGCCTTGCATCTAAATTTTAATTCACCTACTTCATCAGGGAGTTAAACACATTTCCCTGTAAGTAGTGCACTTTACAGGTCTCAAATGTGTTTTCAAAACTCCCTCTGCCAAAATCTTTGCTATCAAACATGGCATGTATTCAGCTGTTTTCTTCCTTTTGGTTCTGAGCCTCACTATAAAAAGAAGAGTGAGGCAGTCAATATTTCTTCTGTTTGGTTTTTTCCTTGACCTGTCCTTGAATCTTATAATGCTGTAATTTCTGTTTGGAGAACTTGTAATAGGATCACAATGACATGTAGTAGTTAGGTAGCTCATTCAGGTTTTTTTTTTTTTTTTTTTTTTTTTGTCACAATGACATGTAGTAGTTAGGTAGTTCATTCAGGTGTTTTTTTTTGTTTTTTTTTTTTTTTTTTTTTTTTTTTTTTTTTTTTTTAATATATATAATATAAAAGCACCATAATTTTCCACTGTCACAATGGCTACGAATGGAATTTCTTTCCCCTGCCCCCAAATATTTTCAAGAAATCAGTTTCCAGAACTCAGAAACAATTTTTTTTTCTTTTGCTTACTCAATGGCCATCTTCATCACCTTCCTTTCAGCTTTCAGTGTCACACTGCCCTTAGAGATATCAGCATCACCCTTGATCAAAGTGATGCTCCTCCTTGACTGAGGAAAAAAGAGGAAGCATCAAAGTGCAGGGGAGAGATTCAATATTGCCTTTGCACAAAGGAGCAACACAGTAAGAGTTCTGCAATATCTGTACTTCTGTGCTGCAGTAATGTGCTGTGCTACTGTAAGATGCTGGACTACCATAGCAGCTCTGCTATCCTCACTTCCAGAGGAAGAGTCATAAAATGAAATTGCTAAAAATAACTCTTCAGATGAGAAGCTGTTCCTATTCAGCTTATAAAAAGGAGGCTGAGATAAGATCTTGCGTAGCTACTCACACATGTAGGGGAAAAAAGATCTTACAAGTGTGTAGTTCTGGCTTTTAGGAAAGAAAGTAAAACTGGAAGTCTATTCGGTATTATATAACATGAGACAACCAGATCCAATGAGCAGAAGTCAGGAAAATTCACCTTGACATATGATGCAGTTTTCTAACAGGGAAGATGATAAATTAACACTGATTTTGGAGGGTGGTACAGTCACTATAATTGGAAGGTGACGTTAGCTGCTGTCCTAAAGATAGGATTTGATCCAGCTTCTGAGGGCATGAAGATAGCACAGGCAGGTACCAAAGAAAGCCTAAGAGGTTGTGGTCCTTCTTACCTTGGATCTTGTGGCTTTAAATACCACTCTGCTGTCCACTTTCAGCCACATATTCCTAGGGCAATGAAGGTACAGCAGTCTTGCCTTTGCAGTGCCACTGAAGCGTCAGGTCTGCAATAAATCACTGTAATCTCTTCTTCTCCCAAGGCTCCTCATTTCAATAAGACCAACAACTGGCCAATTTTTTTTTTCCATTTTTCTCCCTTATTTTAAGACATCAGACTTTGACTGGAGCAGGACAAGAGATGAACTGGTATTCTGAAATGCACCTGTGAAAAGAAGGATGATTGACATTTACTTAAAGTCAAACTGAACATCAGATTTGGGATTATAAAGAAATGCTTCTGGGAAGAAAAATATATTCATACTGGAAAGACTCATGGCACTTTTTGCAATTTAAGTAAAAGAGGTCCTTTCAGATGTAGTAGATTCCCTTCACTGTAGACTGATGCCTCAATCTTGTCTGTTCCCACTCTGTGGTACCAAAGGGTTTAGTTGCTTGAGGATTGAAATATTTAAGTCTAATTAAAGTCATTGTGTTCAGAACGGAATGTGTGGGTGACATTTACAAGCCTTTAATACATGATAAGTCAGTTTAAGTAATATAACAGTCATCTCTGGCCTCCGAAGATGACATACTCCGTGAAATGGTGGAATCACTACTTCTCTTAATTGATAAATACAGCATCAAATCCAGCCATCTTGTGTCATTTGTTACCCTAAATGTTTTTGCTTACTGAGAGCCTTTTGGGCCCTTCTTAATCCCATCTCCTTTCAGTTTCTGCAACAGTGTGTGCACCCTGCTAGCATGGATGGGCAGCCTGCCTCTGCCCTGCTTCCTCTCTGCTTCCTCATGGAGGAATCTGTGGGTCTCTCAGCCAGGAGCACGGAACTGGTGCACTAACCCATGTGTGACTTCTCCAACATCTGGAGATAGCATACAATATCCCAGAATCATCCCAAAACTGGTGTCTCCACCAGAAGCCAAAGGGTTTAGACTCTTAGCTATGACCAGGAAAAAGGTGTCACATCTTATGGGACTTAGTAAAGTCTGTCTGTGATACTAAATTGGTATGAGCTGCTGACTCCTTTGAAGGCAAGAGCGGCTTTGCAGAGAGACCTTGAAATAGCGGAGAGTTGGGCAATCACCAGCCACCTGGAATGGTACAACCCTGGAGGTACAGACTGGGGAATGAGAGGCTGGAAAAGGAGTGCTGTGGAAAGGGACATGGGGGTCCTGGTCAATGGCAAGTTGAACATGAGCCAGCAGTGCCCTGGCAGCCAGGAGGGCCAAGCATGTCCTGGGGGACATCAGGCACAGCATCACCAGCCAGGCAAGGGAGGGGATTGTCCTGCTCTGCTCTGCACTGGGGTGGCCTCACCTTGAATATTGTGTGCAGTTTTGGGTGCCACAATGGAAGAAAGATATTAAAATATTAGAGAGTGTCCAGAGGAAGGCAACAAATTTGGTGAAGGGCCTTGAAGGAAAACCTTGTGAGGAATGGCTGAGGTTACTTGGTTTGTTCAGCCTTGAGGGGAGATCTCACTGCAGTCTGCCACTTCCTTGAGAGGGGAAGAACACGGGCAGAGAGGGATGTCTTCACTGTAGTGACAGGACCAAAACGACTGACAGGAAGCTGTGCCAGGGGAGGTTTAGGCTGGATGTTAGAAGAATATTTTTCACCCAGAGAGTGGATGGGCATTGGAACAGGCTCTTCAAACCTGAATTCCTTACAGAATTCAAGAAGCATTTGGACAATGCTCTCAGGCACATGGTGTGGATCTTGGGACTGTCGTGTGCAGGGCCAGGAGCTGGACTCAATGATCCTTGTGGGTGCCTTTTAACTCAGCATATTCTATGATTCTACGAAAAAGAGTAAGGGCTCAGTAGCTAAGAGGCTCTGAGTACCTGTCCTCATGGTTCCAAGAAAAGGAGCTTCCAGCAGCTATAAATACATTCATAAAGAAAAGATAAATGGAGAAGATATAAGCAATCACAGGAACAATCCTTCTTACTCAAGGAAGAGGTGTCCAGCACCTTTAGCATGTCTGTATCAGAAAACTAAGTAATTGGTAATGAGATCTGCTTTACCACTTCTCCCCAGAACTAGCATAGCTGTCCAACACATCAGATTCACCTCTACCAGGACCTGTTTTATCTGGATGATCCACACCCTTACCTTGGGGCTTTCCATCCCTTTTCCCAGAAGACCAAAATCCCACTCCTTGTTTTCAGTCATGCCTTCAAAACTTGATCCAAGATAAATCCTCTTGGAATAGACTTTTCAAGCAGGGTAAAAAAAAAAAAAAAAAACAAAATATCTTGAGATTAAAAAAAAGCCCCTCATACACAATCCCATTAGTCACAGCATCCCAGAACTCCACTCCCTGCCCAAGACTCCTTTGAGCTAGAGCGGGTAGAACACTGAATAAAATACTGCCATGTCACAGACACTTATAATTCTTTGAGCATTAGCTTTAAAAAGCCAGGGAGTCTGGTGGATAGTGATAGTGTTTTATATTTACTTTGTACTGTACAAATAGGCCAAAGAAAGTACAGGGAGTGGACAGTCAGCTTGGTTCCTTGGAAGTCAACAAATCATTTCACTGTATCCTGAAAGCATACATACATACATATGCAAACACATATACCATCTGATGTGACACAAAGCGGTTTTACCAAAACTTCTGGGAGTTTTAAAGTACTTATTATAATAAGTTCTGTGGAAGGAGAGTCTGTGCAAGCAAAACATGGCTCTAACTGAGGCAGCTAACTTACCCTACAGTGACTGCTGTTCTTCCCTTTGTAGTGATGTCCTATCTGCAAGTTTATTGGGTGGCTTTCTTCAAGCCTTTCCAACTATCAGGAATAAAGGCACATATCTATCATAGTATCTGAGGTGTTCCTAAAACAATATTTTCCACGGCAACTCAGTGGTGAACAAGAACAAGCAGAGAACCAGAGCTGTTTTTGCAAAGGAGAAAAATACAACTATCATTTTAAGATTGTAGGTGAGGAGGGTCATTCCTCCCTTCCTTCTCCTGCTGCCAAAAATAAAATCCAGTTTGTCATAACAGTCTCCTGTGTGTGGGTTTGCATGAATGGGCTCTACAGGGTCACATGGACATGGATGGAGAAAGAATTACTGAAAACAGCCATTTGAAGGCAGGCAATGGAACTGAAAGGGAGCATGTGAGGGTCTCCCAAGAGCTGAGGAAATCCCAATCCTCCTCCAAGCCCATGAGAATGAATAAACTCATAATGCCACAAGTCAGTGGAATTTGAGAGTGGTTGCCCATGGGCACCATCCTCAGCAGTGGGTGAGGTGTCTCAAAGGACAAGGCAGCTCCCTGCAAAGGCTGTTAAAAAAAAAAAAATTACTCTTTTTTTAACTCAGCCTTTCACTTTTAAGGCTGTCTTGACTATCATTTTGAGTTTTCAGTCATTTAAAATTATTCTTTTTTTATTTACTCCACTGGAAAAACCTGTAGATGCTGGGAAGAAAAAGCATCTTGTCAAAGCATTAAATGTTCTTGTTTTGTTTTTCAGAGATAAATAAAAAAAAATACCCCTTCAGTTTAAACAGAGAGTATATCTGAAAAGAACCAACACCTGTCAGTAGCTCTGTCAGGAAATAACTGAGAGGACTCCTTGAGCTTGCTATGATAGGAACAAATTGATACAGCTGTGCAACTGCCCACATGTTCTGGGTAGAAGAGGGCAGCAGATGGATTGTGAAAGCTGCTTCTTTCTGCAAGATTCACAGGCACTTTCTGCCTGGAAATAAGCTCAGGTTGGTCTATTAGGAAATGAATAAATAGTGAGATCACTTCAGAGGCTTTTTGTAAAATTGAGTCTTCAGCAGTCCTAAATATAAATCCACATTCCTTGGTACCAATCTTGTCCTGCTCTATCTATGGTTAGAGTTTGTCTGTATATGGGAATTTAGCTACAAGATAAAATAGTCCTTTATATAAATATCTTATGAGTCAGTCCCAGCTGTAACTCCGAAGTGGTGAAGCCGTTAAGTAAATGCTGTTAAGAGAAATGTAAAATGAGCTATGATTTCTTCACAAGAAAATGCTTTTATGGCATTTAATGAAAGAAAAAAGATTTCGAAAAAGCAGCATTGAACCCCATGTCATGCTGTACAAATGACTATTTGAAAAGTAACAGGGTTAAAATAAGATAAGAATCAACATGTCTGGCATAGTTCCCCTGATAGGTTTACATCAGTCACACTGGGGTATCCTACGATGCTTCAGTAGATCAAATCTTACAATATTTTCATTATAAGAGAAATGGATCTTCTATGAATATGAGAAATTATGTACCCTGTGCATAATGTGTTTCTGTCTGTAGATAAATCTTTTTATTATTAGCTCATCAAACCTAGTCTGTTATTCTATTATTAAAACTGGTTAAATTATTAATAAAATTTTTAATCAGTTGAATTAATACTTATAATGGTGGCTTGTGGTAACTTTGATTTCTGCTTCTTCTCACTATGAATATTAAAAAAAATATAATTACAAGACACACCATATTTCTAAGTTTCTTTTTTTCATCTGTGGTATTTCCTGGAAATATAAGTTATGCATTTTTTATTTTTTGTCACAAAACAGTTAATTCCTTTGTAGCTGCATCAAAACTGGACTGCCTGGGGAGCAAGCCAATTTCATCAGCAATTAAAAAGGTCATTCTTTTAGGTTTTAAAATATACCGAGTAACATTTTTTACAGGCCATATGTTAAAATAGAACCATGTTCTGATAAGTGATCATCATGTACAGTGGCTTCATGGCATTCTAATTTTTGCTGTTCTTTAATGGTTTTATTCCACATGTGTTACTTTATAGCCAAAGTGTTCTTGCCAGCTACTCCATGTTTCTTAGGTAGATAGAGACAACTTGGGAAACAGCCTCCATCAGCAACAATTTTTGTTTCAGTTTCATTGCCTTGTTTAGATGTTCCTGGATACCACTGAATTGTCTTCTAAACCGCCAGTAGCTTCAAACTGGTAAAAGAGCCTTGTTCCTTTGTGTCACAGCTGGCCTGCATGGCTAACACATCCAGAGAGTACACAAGCAATGTAAGGCCCCTTACAGGATGAGGATGGTGGCCACACAAACAGGGACATGGACAAGGCAGAGGTGTGTAACACGCTGTTTGCCTCTGTCTTCAACACAGATGATGGACCAAGGGTGTCTCCAGGCCTGAGCTGGAGGACCATGACTGCGGGAATGATCAACTCCCAGGTGACCCTGAACTTGTGAGGGATGTGCTGCTCCAGCGAGTTCCCTACAAAGTGATGGGGCCTGACAGGATGCATCCAAGAATCCTCAAAGAGCAGCTGATGTCACCACAAAATCTTGATGATTTTTGAGCTGTCTTGGGAATCTGGAGATGTCCCAGCTGACTGGAAGTTGATGAACGTTGTCCTGATTTTCAACAAGGGCAAGAAGAACTCCAGAAATTACACACCTGTCAGCCTCACTTTAGTGCCTGGTAAAGTTATGGAGAAGATTGTTCTGGGAGATCTCATTGCAGTTTACAACTTCCTCAAGAGGGGAAGAGGAGGAAAAGGTACTGATCTCTTCTCTGTGATGACCAGTGACAAGGAGCCTGAGAAAATGGCCTGAACTTGTGTCAGGGAAAGTTTAGGTTGGATATTAGAAAAAGTTCTTTATCCAGATAGTGGTTTGGCACTGGAACAGGCTCCCCAGGGAAGCAGTCACAGCACCAGCCTGATGGAGTTCAAGAAGCCTTTGGGCAATACCCTTGGGGATATGGTGTGACTCTTGGGGATGGTGCTGTGCAGGGCCAGGAGTTGAACTTGATGATCCTGGTGGATGCCTTCCAACTCAGCTCTTTCTGTGATTCTGTGATTCTGTGAACTGTCTTGGTTTTGGTGGTTAAAGCACAAGAGTAACTAAATTAGCATTGAGAATAGATCTGTGGCCGATGGTGCTCCTGGTGTTGCTATGCTGGAAGCAGATTAAGTTCACACTTTCAGGTAAGGAGGCATTGCACAAAGAAAAGGTGTGTCCATTTGCCAGGATACAAAATGAGGAACAGGTCAATTATAAAACAATGTTTCCTTCTTTAGAAACAAAAACTGGACAGAAAGTCAGGTAGAAAAGAGAAATGGCTGCAAAACCCAAAACTCCAGACCAGATGGGAAGGCAACAGAAATAACAAAGAAGAGGTGTGAGAATAAGCAAAGCCCATGAAATCTGGCCTCCCTTCCAGGAGGATAAATGGGAAGCTTGAGTGTTGTGTGAAGTTCAGCCCTGTGAGTTACTCAGACTGACCTGCTCAGTGGCTTAGTTGCACCTGTGCACACAAATGACATCAGCTGTCTCAGGAGAGAGGCAAGGGCGAGTGGGGCAGCCTGCTTGGGCTAGCTAGTCACCATCAGGCAGCAAGGAACAGAGAAACACTGTGAAGGGGTGGGAATTAGGAAATGTGGCAATCTGAATCATGGTTGGTACCACTGCAGGGCTATTTTCCAAAGTCTTTACTTTTTATGGCTATGACAGAAAACCCTTTACATGGAACAGGTAATAATACTAGGAAATTATGGTATTTAGCTTTTTTGATGAGGTTAGATCTGGAGACAAGCACTGCTGCCACAAGTGGCACTGTCCAGCTTTCTGCAGAGCACTGCCTATGTTCTTTGAAACACCATTTTCAGAAAATGCAGCCTGTGCTACCAGATCTGTTCAGTTGGAGAGAGATTTTTTCCAATTCTTTTCTTTGCATATGAAGTGAGTGTGAGTGGTCAGAGTCAAGCCCTAGTTTAACGAAATATAAATGAGAATTCAATAGTCATATTTCCTCTAGGATGAAAGCCTAGACTTTCTAAATATGGCTGCTTAAATTTAAATCATCTGAGCTTTAAGTTGCAGAGCTTAGCAAGATAGTAGGAAAATATTATTCACTAAGATCAGTTGATCTGTAAATGTTTTCTGAGTGTTCAGAAAATGTGTAGGTCCATGTAGCAGCTGGTGAGTAGTACTATTTCTCTCATCTGAATCCCTGCAGATGCTAGGGTAAGGAATGTTTATCTAAGAAGCTGCTCCCTGTCTCAGAAGCGCATGGTCAGACTTTGTGAGGCCCTGAGAAAAAAGCAGGAACAGACAGTATCATACTAGAGACATTACTTTGTGAGGAGGGGCTTTCCTTTTCTGCCTCCCTACAGCACATGAGGGGAACACCCAGAAGAACTGCCAAGCTGCCATGGAGAATTAAATACTTGATCTGGTGTGCTAGGTTCTGAATGATACAGGTCTGGGAATAAGATGCTTAGTGCATTCTTGGGATAGCTCTGATTAAAAAATTAAACACCTCTAAAAATTAACTTAGATTTTGTAAAGAACAAGGTAATTGAAGTAGATCTTTGTATGGGATCCAAATAATTATCATGTTGAGCAAAATCATGCCTGAGGTTGAGCTATTGAGTACAGGGTTGTGAGGTGAGAGTCAAGATGGGAATGCTATGTGTCCGAGTGCATTTGTGGTGTGCTTTTCAAGTGCTTTCCACGTGCTTTTCCAATATTGCCTCATTCAGTCATTAAACTTGAAGTTAAGGAAGAGGAGAAACAATTAACAGGTGGGTGCATAAAGGGGCCCTGAAATTTTGGTCCTACTTGCAGGCATCCCAAGATGAATCTTTGCAAGCTGCTTGCATCTGTGTACAGGGAAGAAATGGTCTCACAGCAGCAGACAATGGAGAAGTAATAAAAAAATTAAATTAGATAAAATTAGTTTAAATAATGAGAAAGAATATAGAGGAAATGATCTCAGAGGCAGGTGCCCTTTTGAGAAAGTAGCTTTATTAGATTTTGATTTAATTTATTGAAGCTAGGCTGATGGTGTCCTTTTTTAATGCTGTGTGGAACGTTATCTTTTACTCCTGTTGATGGACAATGACAAAAAGCAGTGCATTTAGAATTGAGTGTGGCTGGGGGGATAAACTGAAAATTTTGTTCTGTTTTTCATCTTCTCTCCATATTTTAGCTGTATTTGTCAGTTGATGCCTGATAAACAGGCTTACCTCAAAAAAGCCATGAAGTCTTACAATTTTATGATTCCTTGTGGCAGCTGACTTGGAAATAACACAATGACACTTAGATTTGCTGCCGAAATAGTGAAAAAAAAAAGAATAAATTATAATTTGAGTAGTTATTTTAGTTAAAGGTTTAATTAAAGGTTAAAGGTTTTCTGGTCTAACATGTTTTCAGTTGCCTAATACTTTTTAACTTCCTGTCTCTTTCAAATGAAATCCAAAGAGATATTATGGGTTCTTTCTATGCTTAGATCAAGGATGACCTAAACATTTTTTTATTAAACCATATTTCTTGTTCTTGCTGCCTTACAAAGCATGTTTTAAGAAGGGCCCTCATTCCTAAACTAAACTCCTTCCATTTTCAAATGGCAATAAGCCTATACCAGATCTGGGCACACTGCAGCAGGACTCTGCCTGGATTTTTGTCCTTGGTCTCTCATCAGTCCTAATGCAATTTAATTTCTTTTTAATAAAGGATTTATGAAGATACTTGTAAATTAAGCAAACTCAAATTTTCCCATATATGTAGTGCTTTCTACATTGTTCTATGACTCCATGAGAGTTTGTCAGTGGTGTAAAGAGAGATGAGTATAAACCAGAGTAGGAAACTATTGAATCAACCTGTGCTGACTATTCACTTTCCTCTGTGTCATTCCAATACATTCCAGGGCTGGTAAGATCCTAGATGTCTAGATATCTAGGCAAGTCTATGGTCTTTTTCTCAGAAGATGCTTCCCCAGCCTCCACCTCTGCTGACTGGAAAGTCTGGAAAATATTCTTTCTTATCCAGATTCAGGCAGTCCTGAGATGGGATTCAGAATGCACAAGGAATCCCTATATATATATATATATAAATGGGACCCTAGGTTATTTATTAAAAAGCACAACTATTTTCTGCTTTGCCTGGTTTTCCACATCAGTATTTTCATCTTTGCCATCTGTCACTTAAATTGGATTCTTTCTAAAACTCCATTGAAACCTAATATGTGTTGAAGGTGGGATTAATAAATATAATCAGTAATCTATTCACTCTTAAATTACTTATACTGGCCTTATCTTGCCACCATTCAATGTGAAAATGAGCCTTTGTGGAAGAACTAATAGCAGAATTTTTGCAGCTGCTGCAACATCCGAACATATTTTATTATTGGTTAAGCTGATTTCTGTGTTTCATGATTTTGCTGGTCTAGATATGACTTCAGATGCATAAATGGGGTTAAGCAAATGGCTTTAATTCTGTTTTTTAATGCTTTGTTGCTTTATCTTTTAAATGAAAGTCAATGAACTGCTGCCACTGAGCAGTACATTTTTTTCCTTTAAAAGACGGTAGCAGAGTGGCTCAGATGTCTCTACAGAAGATGATGAGACCATTATTCTTAGCCAACTTCTGCTCTTAACTTGTATCCCTAATAAGGAATAACAACTCCAGTAATTTGACAGTGATTCCAGATTATTAAGGATGCATATGGGAAATAAACTTGGGCTTTGTTTTCCAACAATGGTCACATTTTATCAAACCTCATTTTGAGGTACCTTTTCCTATGGTTCTGTGATACAAGGCACAGCGTAGTCATTTAGTGTAACATAAATGCAAGATCTAAGAGGTGCAGTAGATACATTGTCAGTCTCTCTTGTAATTTATTATTTACAATATGTTCTCATTCATTTGCAGTACAAAAGTACATCACTATGTGTTTTAATTTATTAAAGAGAAGACACCTCTAAGGCCCATGCTTCAAGTACAAAGTAAAGCTTTTAAGCAAATTTTTCGTGATTTCTGTGCAAACTCTGTGCGGTACAAGCAGCTACTAAAAAAAAAAAAAAAAAGTTAATGTAGCCGAAAAGCTGGTGAGTTGCCCAGATCAGACCTGAAACTAATAGTATGGTTGGGAAAAACATGAAAAACATGTAAATAACTCAAAGGAAATATTTTTTCTGTGGGAAAAAAAAAAATTAAAAAGTTATTTAGAAAGATGTCCTAGATTGACAGCTTTTTCAGCACAAACATCTACTAAATACTGACATGAAGAGAAAGACATGAAGAAAGAAGTTATGTGTGTTTTATTTGGCACCTTCCATTCTAAGGTAAGATTTGGTTTATTTTGCCTTCATCATTTTTACTGAAAGTTTTGGGTTTTTTTTTTTTAAATTTTGGAATTGCAAAATTAAATTCATTCTAGTCCCTTTTCTTTTTCCATAAAATATATATTGCCAAAAAAAAAAAAAAGGACTTGAGACATAATTTTCATCTACAGATAGACCTTGCTACTTTGTTCTTGCAGAAAATGAAATGTTAGAGTGAATTCCTTCCAGATTAAAACCTTTCATATACTTGCGAGACAAGTGAGAATGACTGACTGTAAATCAGGATAGCAAATGCCTTTGGAAAAACCTTGCTTTCCATTATTCTGTGGTCACCAATTTACACCATTTCTGTAGCCACTTATACCTAAACATAAATAAAGAATAAATGTATCATAATGATGAATCCAAGGTCTGGTCTTACCCAATAATTTACACCTCTCTCTATATGTGATAACACAAGGAGAAAAGCAAGAGGGGACTTGAATTCTGTGTGATGCAAATCTCCAACTTCAACAGTAACAGTACTGAGAAAAAAATCTGTAAATGACAAGTGTCAAAGAGGGACCATCACTGAAATCAATCAGCAGACTGTATTGCCAGAATCTGTAGGAGAAAAAAAAAACAAAACAAAACAAAAAACAACAAAAAAACCAACAACAACAACAAAAAAAAAAAGTAGAGAAAAGCAAAAATGCTAACTGGAAAATGTTGACCGGAAGAACAAGGAATAATAGGACCTGCTTTCCTTTCTCACTGAAGAAGCTGTGCTAACATTTTCAAGCTAGATACTCACGTCAACATTGCCACACAGCAATCTACATAAATGTCCCAATTTTCAGATTTGATGTACGGCTGCAGCTTTTCTTGGCTCCAGAAAGTACGAATTCTCAGCACCTCAGAAGATCAAGCTGTTTATGTGGGAGGTGATCATAGTAGAAAGTGAAACTGATGTGGTTTAACTTGCACGTGCAGAAACCAGCATGTCCCCAAGGAGGGTATTTTTCAGGAGTCGATGTCTGTCTGCCTATTATTTCATTCATTTGATTGCCAGTATGATAATTTTTGAAATTAGCCCAGCTTGTTTTCCTTCTGTTCACTGGCATATCACCTATCTGTAACAAAGGATTGGATTCAACTTGCAGATTAAGGCCTTTAAACATAATCTCTATTATGGAAAGCTAGTCAGTAGGGTCAGGGAAATCAATAGTGGTTTTCAGCAGATGCAGTGCAAGGCAGACCTGATGTCTGTTTTGAGGGGAGCAGCAAAATGCTAAACAACAGTCTACTCTAAATTCTCGACAATCCATTCACTGTGCTGAGGAAATCTCATTGACTACCTTGGGAACAGAGACGGCTATCTCATATATAGATGTATATAGACTATGTGCAAATACATGCAGACCTCTTACATTTAGGTATTTTAAACTGGGAGCTGAAATCCACTCACTATCACTACCATCAGTCATAAAAGTTTTATTTCAGTCTTGAATAGTCTCTTTATACAACCATTGTAGAATAAATGCATTCCTAGATGTTAAAAAAAACCAACTCTCATTAAAACTGTCCCTACCAATGATCATATGTTAACGTGCTCTCAAAACTAGAACATATAGAAAAATTACGCAGTAGAAAGCACAGCTTTGGAGCCAAAGAATGGATAGTTTTCTTGTTGTAGTCTTTACCAAGAAAAGAGTTGTCTTTATTTATGCAGGAAGAAAATGCAAAAGTGGGTCGGCTGTGGGGAGAGATTTCCAAATCTCAGCTGTGTCACAGTGGTACAGCAAAATTGTCTGTCAAGGTACTCAAGCTAAATCTGAATTAGTTCTGTCTTGGGTAAGCCTTGGATCCTTTTATGGTCAAGGGAAAAAAAAAAGAAAAAACATAATAAGTATCTTTATTCCTCTTGATCTCTTCAGCTCTGGAAATGATTAGCGATAATAAAAATCTGGCATGTAGAGAGTTCTCACTGAAAAATATCCAAATGACAGCTCTTGACAGTGTCTCTGCTTACTAAGCTCTTGAATTCTTTTATCTGCTTTGTGGGTTTTTTTTGGTCTTATTTACCTGGGCAATTCACAAATTTTCATGTCATGACATCAGACATATACATAACACAGAAGAAAGAAAAAGCTCCAGTCAATGCCTGGCCCATGTGTGCTTTGCTATACTGGACTGTTGTTACAGGTAATGGAAATGCAATTACAGGTTATAGAAATTGGATTGTCACTCTCTTTATCCTGAAGAGAGCCCCTTACTTCCAGCTCTATAACTTTGGACACTGGTTAATTTTGCAGGTAGGCTGGATTCAGTTCTCTGCATAATCAGTAGAAGATACTCAGGTAGGATTTCCCCTCTTATCTCTCATGGCTGTCTCTAATTTTTCAGTAAGATCATTTTCTATGTCAGGCAACTATATAGGTGAGTTGACTTCTCTCTCCAGCTATTTCTTACTTATCTATTTGAAGGGTACTCTTTATCTTATGACAGTCTGATATCACTGGCTGAGTTTGATGCACTGCATAATCAAGTCAAGCCTGGAAAATAATTTGTTCTAAAGAAAGACACAGGTACTTGATTAAGATTATGAATGGTTTGGATTCTATTCCTTTAGGGGACTCTGATTTTCTCTTGTGGATGATGATTATTGTTTCAGACAATATGTGTTGATAAGAAAACACTGCAGATTAAAACACTTCAGGAAAAAGTCCTCTGTGTCCAGCAGGTAGAGGTTTGCAAATTTCCCTAGTCTGCTTTGATGGCAAACAGATTTTTTCTGTTCTTTGGTGACCCATTCCCATAGACAGAGTGCTGCATTGTCTTCAGACTTCACATTTTGTTTAAATAGCCTGGCAGCACACCACACCACCTTTCATGCCCACCACTTTAATTGGCATAGCTGCTCACTTAGGGTGTCCTACTAAATGGTGCCAAGGCAAAAATCTGCAAACGTGTTCAAGCTTGTCACCGCTGTACTTCTCTCTATCTCTGCAGGAACCATGTCTCTGCTTTCTGTACCAGCACTCTCATTCAGATTGGCATATGCTTTATATTTCCTAGATCATGAAGGCCAAGGTATCATGCTATCCTTATGTTCTCATCAGTGTGTGCTGTGTACCTGTTCTAAGGATCTTCCAGAAACTTTGCTGCTTCTACTGCTCAGGTCAGTGAAAAAACCACTGAAGTACCCTCTTCTTTCCCAAACAGTTTGATTTCTTCACATCTTTCAAATACAATAAACTGAGACACAAAAACTCTGCTGAAGTAGAATTATTTTCTTCCACTTAACCACTTAAAGCATTTTGCTGTCCTTCACTGACACCATTTTTAAATTGGCCACAGAACTGTAGCATAAATACTTTGCCCTTTAGGAACTGTAAGTTTCACTAGTCAGTCTTCATAGCAATTACACATATCTGAAATTAAATCAAGCAACTACAGATACCAGACCATTGTAGCACCTAAACAACTTAGACTTAGCTATTTTAAGTCTTTCCTCTGTCCTAAAACCTGCAATATTTGCTTAGTTCACAATTAACTGCTTCTTCAATGCCATTGTCCTTACGTCAGTGTGACATTTCTTGCAGTATATTTATCTTAACTGTACCTGCTTCCTCAATGTTTTTATATTTCTCAAATTACTATCCTCTGCCCTCTACTACACGCTGCTGCACTTTTCGAAATTCCTGTTATTGAAGGAAAAGAGGCTCAATCTGCCTTTGAAAGCAGTGCCTCGACCAGGTTTGTTTAAAAATTAATTCCTTCTGCTCTATTACCCATAGCCGTATTTTATTTGAATGACCACAACGATCTCAGATTTCCTACAGTTTATGGTCTTTGCAATGACAGATTTGTGTTTCCACAGAGCAAAACACTGAGGAATTAGCCTTGCAATCTAAACAGGGATGCTGCCCAGTCTCCTGGCATAACCAGAGGCATCTACAGCTGCTTGTGTATCATGGAGTAGCCAGGGCTCTGTTGGTCTGTTGAGGAGCCTCTGTGCTAAAGCCATTTCGAGATGGTATCAGAACAGCACCCAGCAGCACAGCCAAGGCACTTCTGCAGACTGAAAAGCTCAATCAGCAAATCCCTCACCACCTTCTAGCCCCTGCCAGTGCCCTAAAGGCAGTCACTGCCATGTGAGTGCTGCAGGTTAGACAGAGGCAAGTATGGCGACCACAACCTGCTTGGGCAAGTTTGCTTCATGTTAGATGGGAGGAATTTTAATGGGCTTCCTGAAGACAAATCCTACATGCCAACCTACATGGCATCATACACTACCCCGTTTGCTGACTCTGCACTCTGCCAGGCCGCCTGCATTTAGCCTCTCCCTTGGGGGAAGCAGGGGTGGTACACATCCAAGTGGGCTGATACGTGTTTATGGCCACTGGACCTTACATTTGGTAGGGAATATCTTCATGCAGTTAAGGCATGCAGGAGCATTTCCATTCCTTTGAACATTGCTCAAGTGTTTTACAGACTAATGAATAGATTACATTTTGTGTAATGTGGGACAATATCTGAGCTGTCTCAATCCGGCTGCTACTTCCAATTTAGGTCTTTTATTCTTCC
This sequence comes from Onychostruthus taczanowskii, assembly GCF_017590055.1. Taxonomy (NCBI): domain Eukaryota; kingdom Metazoa; phylum Chordata; class Aves; order Passeriformes; family Passeridae; genus Onychostruthus; species Onychostruthus taczanowskii. Next base: position 5,936,156 of record NW_024505561.1, on the reverse strand, counting down.
CTGCAAAAATAGATCTAGTCTAGGCACAGTTTTTATGTTTTACCAGACCCAGCATGCCAGAGTCCTGACCCTTGAATAAAACTCCTTTTTCACATTGCTATATAAAAATCAACAAATTGCTCAGTAAAGCAAACTTGGCACCTCCTTGTGAAGCCTCTCACGGAGCTTCTAGTCCAAAACAGGGTAACAGGCCAGGGCTTCTGATCTGGATTTTTGACCATTTCGTGTATCACTAGATCTACATCATACTCATATCCCATCCACCACCCGTTTAATGTCTCATAAAATCTTACTCTTCTCTATGGAAACAGTAGGATTCCTTCCACAATTGATTCTGCTGAACCTCGGGACCTTAGGCCTCTACTGAGGAGGCAGCTCCAGGATTTTTCTCCCATTCACTTAGCTCACTCTTTCCCACACAAGCAATGCTGTCATGAGCTGTAGGAGAGAGTTAGGTAATTGAGCACAGCACTCATGCTCATGAAAATATCCACTGGCTTTAGTAAATGGAAATAATCCCAGGCCTTTTGTGTATGTTCAGCTTTACCCAAGCTACTCAACCAGGCATCATCTCTACAGGGCACCAGTGCATCACCAGTTTAGGGCACTGTTCACCTGAGCTGCCACAAGAACTTCCTGCAGCTCTTTCACCACAGTGGAAAAACAGGAAAATCCTGATATTTGGTAACTTCTTTTTGTATATATGGAACAATGGATTTGGCCAACATTTGCTTGTAAGAGTATGGTCTATTCCCCATTTTCTCTCTTCCTTTCTCAGATAAGAAATGTCATCCTTATAGTCCTGCAGAAATTGGTACTGGGCTGGAACTGGTGGTTCAGCATGTCCAAATTTGTTCAAACTTATGCTCTTCATTGACTCAGGGCAAGTGCACCTGTATGCTGAATCAAGGGAGACTGACAACGCCTCCTTATTCCCTTTTCCAATAGGAACATGGCGACATTTCCAAAAAGGCTCAGTACCTTTATCTCTCTTGCTCTTGGTATTTGGGGACTTCTTTCTGATGTTTTCTCTGTGGAATAGTCAAAAAACTCTATTATGAAATATGATGGTTTCATTCTCCCTTTCTCCTCCAGACACTGCCCCGGCATAGAAGAGATGAAGGTGTTCAGAACTAGCTGTCTCCAAGGGATATCAAGAATCTACAGGTATAAACATTTAGTCTGGGGTACAGCTTGTGGGCAAGAAGCCTAAACTGAACTGTGTGTGTGTCTGTGTATGAGCTGAGTATCTAAGCCCTCGTGCAATCAATAAGGATTTAGAAGCTCCATAAAATAGTTTACCCATAGGTAGCAATCACTGTCCTTTGAGATTCTCCAGGATGCACTGTGGGGTCTCCACCTGCAGCTCCATAAGGGCCTTGGTCTCCCATAGATCCAGAATAAGATCTTCCATGCCTGAATTTGCAAAATATCCTAGGACATCTCAGATGGCTCTATATGTCTAAGTTATTTTGGTTTGTGGGGTTTTTTTTGTGGGGTTTTTTTTCGGGTTTTTTTTTTTTTTTTTCACATTAGGTCAACTCTTTTTTCAAAAGGCTAATCTTTCCATGACTTTCACTTTACATAAAGAGGAATCCCGAATAAATTCGTGCTTTTGCTCAGGTATTTCTTTGCAGGCCTGCCATGCTTTGGGGACCTTTTCAAGGGCATTAAGTTATCAGACAGGCAAGGTGTGTATTTGTTGTCTCAATTAACATAGGAAATTTCTGCTTCTGTATAATTCTCATAAACCTTTAAACCATGTTACCACCATCAGAACCAGCCCCCTTGGGTTCCATAGCCACAGTTTCTGACAACTGAACGATGATGAGATGCTATGGAGAAGTTTTACTCTCATTTAGAAAGCAGGCAGTTACATGCTAGCCTGAGGGACATATACACCAATTACTTGGGTGGGAAGCTGGTAAATAACCTTTTGTTTTCTACAGATCGCAGGCTGCGCCCAGCTACATACTGTTGGCTCCTGAGGTCAAAAGAAGACAGATGCAGACCTCAGATATTTTGGGAATACTCTAGATCAGTTTGTGGAGAGTTGTGACATATGAGCTACCATGAATAGCGCAAGGGCTGTTGTGAACTCCCAGCCAGCTGGCTGCAAGGTGGCCGAGCCAGCTTATCTTCCCAGCAGCCTGTGGAACATCCACATGCTGGGCAGGACAGTGCGTCAGCTCAACAGGCAGCACAGCCAAGGTGACAGAACAAGAGACCAAGCCACTTCTTTGCAAAAAGCAGTATCACTCTGTGACCTTAGCATCACTCTAATTTTTCTTACATTTAATATATCGAGCTTTGCTTCTTTTTGTTTCTACAAACTTGGGTGCTCAGAGGTAGGAACTCTCCTAAGTTCTGCAAACTCCATGGGCTACTTCTCTACAATATAACACTTCATTGCTATGTATAATTCTTCATCTTTGTAAAATATGGTAATGATACTTAAATATAATGTACATGAGGACCTAGTAACCAAGCATCTCATCTATATTTATAAATCCAGAATCTTATTGAAATTAAAACTATCAAAAAAGTTTTCTTTCCTGGTGGGTTTTTCTGGTGCGCTGACCAAATGTTTATTATAAGCATTTCTCAGTGTCGATAAGCAACAGATCTGGGCAAGGCAGAAAAAGCACACACACAAACTTCTGCATTTTTTGTATTTTAGTCTTACACTTCCTTGAGCAATGAAAACTTCCATGGGTTCAGGAAAAAACGCCAACATCTGACCACATGGAATGTGAATATTATTAGAGATTCCATATATGAAAACAGTGTCCTGGAACTTCCAGTTTGTATTCTGATACTGGAAAAAAAAGAATGGTCAAAGAGCAAACGTTTCTTCAAAGAGGTAAAGATGATAGTGAAGATATAGATTACTTTGGCAATGAAGGAGGAGGGAGATAGAGGAGAGGAAGAGGGAGAAGGAAAGGGAGAGGGAGCTGTTCACTGCCCTGTGTTCTCTCACCTGCTTTCTCCTTCCACCCTCTTCTCAGCAGCTCCTTTTTTTACTACCTCATAGTATTTTCCCTCATTTGTTCATGATCTCTGTCCTATCTCCCAACATCTTCCAGTATCCAAACAGTCGACAGAGCTTCTAAAGGGGAGAGGAAGAACACGGGCATCACTTCCAGCTCTTCCAGTGCCACTACTGCCATGCGTGGGTGCAACCGCTCTGGGCTCGGCCGGAGCATCCCTCTGGAGGGCTGGTGACAGGGCAGCGCTCCCTGGGTGGGCCTGTGGAGAGCAGGGACTGGCGCTGCTCAGGAGCCCCTCCGTCTGCCCATGGCCGTGTTGTCAACTCGGCTGTGCAGCAGGTGCTTTTTGTTAGCACTGCCTCTCTGGGGATTTGTGGTACTCGGGAGCCCCAGTCCCGGCCCAGGACTCCCCGCTCATGGCATCATCACACCATGAGACATACGGTGCTTGCCTCTGCTGGGGCAACCCCCAAATCTCACCAGAACGCTCTCTAGGTCTGATGCCAGCAGGTTGCCAAAAAAACCACCCCTCTCGGGCTGATTTATTCAGTTCGCGACTGCGTTGGTCATTCCTGACCGTTGAGACACGGCACGGCAGAGACGGGCAAGCGCCACACTCGGGGGAGGGACAGGTTTCAGGGGCCAGGGCACTTGGGGTGAGGGGGACAGGGCTGCGCGCTCGGCGGCCGGCCCCGGGGCAGCCCACTCGTGCTGCCCGCGGGCGGTGCCGGGCCGGGCCGGGCCGCACGNCGGGGGCTGCGGGCGGGGTCCGCGCCCGCGGCCGGCAGCGCTCTCTGCGCCTCAGCCGGGCTTCGCCGGGTGCTGGCGGTGCGCTCTCCCGCCGCGGGGCTGCACAATGGCAGTCGTTCAGTAGGATGGATCCTGCCGTGGCTTTTGTTCTGCAGATCCACCCATCCTCCTAGCAGTCAAGTACCAGGCTATGGTTTTCTCTCTGGGGATCTTTCTTCCGCGTTTTGCCGGTGTCTCCGATGAGGTTTTGGCCTCGGCTGGGATTTCACTACCTTACTTTTCGTTTGGCTTCACGCTGAAAAAAAGGATTCCTTATATTTGCTCTCCACGCTTTTGGTTATAATCCACTGTTGGTCTAGGGGGAACAACCGTTCAGCCTGGCTGAAAAAAAAGCATCCGCTGAAAAGTCTCAAAGAAATATACCACGTGAGGAAAAAAAACTGGGAGAAGATCGGAATATAATCGCTTTTTCTATGATAAAACTGGTGCCCCTCTTCAGGAGAACTGATCTCAATTTATTATTATGCAACCGCAAGGATCTCTTCTTTCTCAGGGTGTATAAGCTGCTGGATTGCTTTTCGCCCAAATCAATGTGGTTTCTTTGGAACATTTTCAGCAAAGGATCGCATATGCTGCAGTGTCTTTGTGGCAAGAGTCTTAAGAAAAACAAGAACCCAACTGGTAAGCAATCCATTGCAATGCGTTGTTTTTCTTTAATGCTGCCCTGTCTGTTGCTCGCCGAGGTAGATCTGCAATCCTGCTGAGGGGAGAAGGGGGGATATATCGAGGCCAGCACAGACATGCATGTCCATACGTGTATGAATAAGCAAGGAGCGGTTTGTATTAGCTTCTGCCCCTGTCACCACCGAAAAGGGGTAAAAAATAAAATCAAAGGCGACCCTCGCCCAGCCGGCATCTCCTAGTTCCTATGTGCTATTTCCAAGGAGGAAACTTTTACATCAGTACCCTTCTTGTGGGGAAGGCGGTGGAGCCCCCCACTCCCGACCGCGGGAGCCCCCCCCAGTCAGTTTTGGGAAGAGGAGACTGGCTCTCCTGTGCTGGTGTTAGCCGGCCCTGCCTGCGGTGGGTGAGTGTGCCGGGGCTCGGGTCCTGCACAGCACTTTCTGAATAGCTTGCAGTATGTCACCCCACACGCACGCACACCCACCCACCGCCTCGCTCTGCTTTCTAAAGTCAAGCTAGACACCCCCTCCCGCGGCCTGGGGGCTCCCCTGAGTTATCACTCACCCTCGGCACTCAAGGCCAGGAGGGTGGAGGGTGGCGAGGAAAGGGGATGGACACTTCCTTGAGGCTTGTGCCCAGACGGCAACTCAGCCAGCTATGCCGAGTGGCAGCAGCAGCACCGCCGGGTTGGTTGTGCCGCTCCTCCGCCTCTCGCTGCCGGGATGACCCCTCTGTGCCACACACCGGTGTCTCTGCGTCCGTCTCTATGTCTGCCTGGCAGCCGGGATCATGCGCTTCGGTTCAGCCCGGCTCCGAGGGGGAAACTTGCAGTACATTACATAAGAAATGCAAATGCAGGTGCTCTGGGCCGCCTGGTCCCTGGGGGTCACGCTGCTGCTGTTGCATCCCTCTTGCTCGGGGCGTCCGTGGGCCAAGCCCGCGGCTTGGCGAGCAAGGTGGGCGAGAAGGGATGCTCGGCGTGAGGGGGAGCCGGGAGCTTTCCTGGGGAAATACCGGCCCTTCCCGCCGGCCTCTGGTCCCCCATCCGCCTTGCTCGCTCACCCCGGCCGGCAGGTTGTCTGCAAACACTTGCGTGCCTGGGGAGGCGAGAGCCGCCGGAGCCCAGGCTGCGAGGGGAGGGCTGCCGTGTGTGCGCGCTGGTGTGTGTGTGCTGGCTGCCCTGCAGTGGCAGCTCCCGAGCAGGAGGCTCCTGACGCCGGCACTGCAGTGTAGTAGATCATAGATCCTCGTTGCCTGACACCCCAACATCAACAAGCAGCAGCCCTGGCAGCCCGCACCCCTCTCCTTAAAGGTGGCCGGGCTGCCGGCTGCTGCTTTGCTCAGCCCAGGTCCGGTGCAGAGTCGAGGTGGGCACATCGGCGGATTTACCCTTCCCCGCCCCCGGCTTCCGTTTGCCAGCTCGTCTCGCCCCTTTCCCCCCCGCCGCTGCCGCAGCAGTGAAAAGCAGCCACTTAGCATACCAAAGAGGCTGAAATGCCCCGCCGGAGGCTGCGCTCAGCCTCCCGCAAAATGCCCTTCGCTGCACTCGTCCCTTAGCACCGCAGCCAGTGGCCGGGGGCCACTTCCTACCCGTGTGTCCCCCCGGGCGGGATGGGCCAGACAGGGTCAGGACGGCCGACCACCTTCTCGCAGCCCCTGGGGATGCCCCTCTCCGCCTGCCCGGGCCATGCACGCAGGGGCCGTGACCGCGGGGCGAGAGCAGAGCGGCGGCGTGGCCCTGCCTGCCCTGCCCGCTGCCGACGCTCCCCCGTCGGCGGGGGTCCGGCTCCAGCGCCGTGGTGCTCTGGGCAAGAGGCGATGCTCCTGAAGAAGGGATTTGGAGGGGGGGCAGGGGCTGGAAGAGGGCTGGTGGTTTCTAGGCCTTTCAGTTTGCATACCGGGGGGGGTGAGGCGTATGCCCTTCCACACACACACACTCTGGTCCACCCCTAAAGATTCGTGTCCTTTCCTTGGGGAGGGCAGGCTGTCAAGATATCGGCCCCTGAAGACGTCTTGTATCCCTCGGAGTGCCAGGCAACCGCGGCACAGCTTTCCACCTCCCCGGGGACTTTGCCGCACTTACCTACTCCCTCTGCATATGGGACGAGTGGATTTGGCTGGCAGGAGCGGCACTATCCCTGCCGCCACCCTGCCTGCCAAGGGCTGCACTGGCCCGAGGAGGGCTGACCCCGTCTTCTGAAGCAGTGGGGGGAACACGTATGAGAAGCGAGGTGGGCGGGGGGGAGCGGGCAGGGGGCGCGGAGTGGGGCCCTGGCGGGTGCTGCCGCTCCGGCCAGCTCCGCGGTCTCGCTGCCCGCCCGCACAGGCTGCGCTGCTCTGCTCCGCTCCGACTTGATCCCGTCGGAGAAGCCGGGACGCCGAGCCCGGCCGAGCCGCACGCCCCGTCCTGGCACTCCGTTCCGGGAGCGCTGAACTGCGGCTATCTGTCTGAGGAGGCTAATAATCCGCTTGGCCGGATTAGCTGGTAGCTCGGTCACAGGCGCTGTTGCTCTGACGGCAGATCGTCTCCACTCAGGCTGGGGTCGCCCGCGGGAGCGCAGGGAGCCGGTGCCGCGATGCCCTGGTGCCCCCGGGCCGTGCGGCAGCCCGCAGACCCCAGACCCCATCCCCGCTGCGGCACGGGGCGCCGCTACCGCCCCCCGCCCCCTTTGCCCGCCAAACTTTTCGGGAGCCGCTGGGGTTTTCAGTCTCAAAAGTCATCAAATGAGCGAGCATCTGCCGCTGATCCAACCGTGCAGAAAATCCAGCAGGTTAGGCAACTAACGCTAGCTGTAATTGCAGTTTATTTAGCTATTTTCGGCCTGCTGCACTTTTTTTTGGTCCCTTCCTAGAGCTGGTCTATCTCCAGAAACGGGACTGAGTGGCTCCTTTCCAAATGTTCTCTCCTTTGCGTTCCCTCTCCAGCGCTGGCTGCAGCCCCCCCTCCATGTGCGGACCCCCTCCCGGGCTCCCTCCGTCCCCGGGAGCCTCGCCCCACCGGCACCGGTAACCGGCACCGGTCCGAGCTCCAGAGACGGGGACAAGAGCGGCAGGGAGGGATGGGGAGTCCGAAGGGCTGTGTGTAAGTCTCTGTCAGGATTGCATCAGGAGGCTTTGGTTTTATGGCTGGCTGAAACCCCTTGGTTTCAGATTTGATATCCTTGATAGAGGAGCTGCGTTTGATTGCTGCTATTATTTACCTCTTTGCATTTATTCGTGAGGAGAAAAACTTTGGGAATCAATAGGTGTGGCTGTGTTTTCAGCTACTGAATATTTCTGAACGTTCCTTAGTGTAATGGTGAATGGTACAATCAGTGAAGCCCCTCATATCTGCAGTGTCCTGTCTCATGTGAAAATGTTTGCCATGTGTCAGGTTCCCTGGGCCTCACTCATTTTTGCAATTATTTCTGTCTAACTCTGCCCTTCCCACTTGTCATACACACAGAGGGGACTTTAAAAAGTGCAAGACCAAAGGGACTTTTTCTTACAAATAGTTAAAAACTGCTCTAAACCATAATCCTGAACCAGGGCTTGTTATAATAAGATATTGTCCTCCTGCTTTCCCACCACCATCCCCAGCCTCCAAACTGGGTATCTTCAGCTAGGGAGTGGCAAAGTCATGGGGAGAATTTGAGGCCTGAGAAGTGGGAAAGGAGATTATCTCTGGTTGCTTTTTGAAGCAAGTCCAGCAAGTGAATAGATTTTTTTTTTTACCAAATGCCAGCTGTTTGGGTGCCCACGGGAGGTGTGTTGGCTGGAGTCCAAGATGCCCCCATGGCGGGGAATTGCTATCACATTTCACTCCTGGTGGCAACCCAGCAGACAGAGGATGGATCAGGTTTCCTCTTCATTCACTTCCAAGGAGAAGCATCTCTCCAACACAGTCAGGGATGTTGACAGGAGAGTAGATGGCAATTGGCATTACTATAAATACATTACTGATGGAGGATTTAATTTAGGAAATTAGTATCAATCTCACATCAATTTCAAATACAAAACCTGTTTTAAAAGCAGTAAGTCTGAAATCCAGGCTGCAGCTGAACTGGAATCTCTGCATAGTCCCATGTTAATTTCCTACTCCATAAAATATCTTGTCTGGTATTTTCTGGTTGCTAATAATTTTGAAAAAGTTTCTAAGCACAGCCATTGGAGGATCTGTTTGAAATGGAAGCTTATGTTCTGCCCATAAAATGTATAGTAGGTATGTGTCTTTATCTGAATTCTGAAAAAATTTGATCTCCCCGCTGCTTTCCCTACTCATAGAAAGGAAACCTCCCACCAAAAGACAAAGACAGTAAGAGCTGTGGGCTCAGGTCCTTGAAGTTTCTTTCATGTAGGTCCGAAAAGCAGCTCTGACTGCTTAAATACTGTAATTCCTGTAGTGGGAATTAAGGCATGGTCTGTTTCTCTTGCTCAAATGTAAAACTGCCTATTTACATGTATTTCACCTATTGAAGTTTTGTCGTCTCTGGAATACATTTCCTGAATTTGTACAAATTTAATTATTCTTGATCAAATTAAATTGCATACTCTACTCATTAAAGGGTGAAATTTATGCCTGCTCATGTGTCTCCCTACTGTAATAAAATGTTTGCACCTAGTTCAATGTCTGCTAATGACAGGCCATTTATAAATGAATTCAAATATAAAACGGATGACTTAGGCTTAAGGAAAATACAAAAAATGTATTTACAGATATCACTGGTTTAAATATTTATGTGTATGCATTTTTCATTTGAGCTTGATGTTTATTCTACTTAACCTTCTCAGATTATATTAAGTATATCAATTTTAAGCTAAAATTCCTATTGACTTCAAATCCAAAAAAAGCAGTGATTTAGACATTCTGAATTTGTCCCTTTGTAAAGATTTTCTGTCCAATAAATGCCTGTAAAAATATAATCTGGACATGAGAGAGTTACTTGAAATTGGAAACCAGTTTTTCAGGAGGACTTCATAAATCTAAAGAAATGGGAATTGGGCCCTTACACTGACTCTGAGGGTGCATTTTATAGCTAGTGGGGTCACTACCGAGGTTTCCATAGGAACAGTCAACATTTAGGATAAAATCTTTTGAGTCTAGGTTGCAGATAGATAAATGAAGTGGTTCTGTGCAAATTAAACTGAATGTTTACAGAGGTTTGCCAAACGTGCCTCTAGACAGTGAGTCCTGCTGGAGCATGTTTCACTCAGTCAAGGAAGATCTTGTTGCTCGGGGAGCAGTGGTTTGTTTCTATACCTAGTTCTGGTTTAGATGGCTTTTGTGATTTTGGACACACTGTTACTTACCTATTCCTTCCCTTCCAGCTTGTTAGAAGTTGCAGGCAATTTCTGAATGTTGCACAAGCGTGCTGTTGGCCCTTTTGTTTGTTTTTCACTTTTCAGTGAATGATAGCTTTTCAAAGATAAATTACTAGTTTACTGAACAACTCATGGAGTAACAAAACATCAAGTGATCATAAAACTTTACAATCTCTGTTGTGAAAAAAAATTGCTGAGATGTAGCACGTGGCTTGAGGTACAATTAATGTATCCAAGAGCTACTTGCCACTGTACAGGAAGAGTTTATGTGTGTATATAGTAGGAGAACAGTTTGTCAGACTGCACCCAGGTTTAGTTCAGGAAGAGCCCCCTTCTTTCAGACTGTGCTACTACTGTCACAGCAAATTAAGCCAGGAAGAAAATCTTTTCATTGGAGACCATATAATAAAGTGCTTAAAATATTCATCTTCAGCCTGGGTATTAAAAAAAAATATTATTGTGTTCTTGAAGTGAATCCTTGCAGTAGATTCACCCAGAAGTACTGAAAATAATAATTGCAAAAGGAACTGATGGTGCTTGGCACCATGATGGACTGAACACACAGTAAGCAAAATGTAGGCAATGTATTCTTTTTAATATACTCTGCAGCAAAGAAAAATAGCATGTGAATAATTAACAAAGCTGTTATCCAAAACAGGAGCACACTGACTCTGAAGAAGAACTTCTTGAGGCCAAAACCTCAAAAATCATTAAGTGAAAGGCATTTAATGGATACATGGAATGCAGGTTTGGTGTATTTGTAGCATATGCTGTTAGAAGCATTCATGTTTAATAGTTACAAGGAAAGTAAACAGTTGCTGATGAAACTGCATCGAGAAATCAGAATAATAATATCTGTAGTAATATTCAATGCACAATCCAGATTAATAACACCTTCTGCAGTGGAACTCAATGACTAGTTTAGGTACCATACTGTGGTGAACATAATCAACATTTTAATAGTTTTTGAGTTAATATTGAATGGTTGTATGGGTCAAATAACAATAGGTAGCATACAGTTGCTGGCAGAAACTGATAGTCTAATTTTAATATCTGTATTTTGTCTTTTCACTCTGACACCTGCTTATTTGACTTTTAACTGGAAACAGCATGAGGAATTGCACTGAACAAGTTTAGTGCTTGCATACAGTAGGCGCTGTCTTAGAAATTACCTGGCTTAATCTTTTTGTGGCACTGAAATGAACCTGATCCTGTCAGACAGAAGAATCAAACCAAGGTTAAACATTTTATTTCCACTGGAATTTTTTGGCTTTTGGTCAAGGACAGAGATACAAATAAACTGTAGATTCCCGAAAGGCCTGTATTTTACTGAGCTGAGAGAAGAATATACTTCACTTTTCACTGAAATTCATTGTGTCACCCATGTTTTTTTGTGTATGGCTTTGTCATCTAGAAAGATAAGAACATAGTGAGGATACAGAACGTGCAGGATATGTGCCTTAGCTGTTGATCCTGTCCTGTCTCCACCTGTGGGCATTAGGTGGTATAAGAAAAAACGCAAAACATGGCAAATCTGTGAGTTTGATCCTTCCCCTCATCTGTCTCCTCAGTTTTCAGCTGTCACTGGACTATGAAGTTGGAGCTTGTATTCAGGTCACTGTGTGTAGTAGCCTCTGAAAGAACTATGCAACTTCAGTTATCAAACACCATTTCTATTTTGGGCATCAAAAAACTTTGCATGGCAGTGAGCTCTACATAACCACGTGTTGTGTGGAAAGGATGTGGAGGTGTTTGCACTTTCTGTGGGCACTCCTGGGTTCTTCTGTTGAAAAACAGAGGTTAACATTGCTATTCCTGCCCCATGTTTGTGATTACTGATTCTGGAGAGCTTTTCAGGTGAAAAGCATTTCTTTCATGGTGCCTTTTCCTTCCTTGAACTATCCTGAAATCCTGGACATTTCTATCATCTTGGTTCCTGTGCAGTATAACTTGCCTTTGCTGGGGGTATAGGATATCTTTGGCTTAGGAGGACTAAAACAAGGTAGCAGCTGACACATCCCTCTGCATGTGCTGCTTTCTTCCATCTAAAATAAGTTAATTTCTATGGATTTTCTAGGCCTATGGGATAAGGAAGTATGTCCTGAAAAGGGCATGTTTTCACAATGTCCTTTCTCTTGAGGGAACAAGTGGAATATTACTCTCTTGAAGAAGCCTTTAAAGAATTAAGCTCTAGTGTGACTGAAAACTAGAAGTTCGTACTGTTGTTGAACAGTTTGAACAGGAGAGACAGCTAGCGTAAAAAAGCAGACTTCTGTTTACATATAAATCTCTTGCTTCTCACCAATGCTAGCAAAGGAAATATGCAGGAATTTGATTGCCCTTTAATGAAGTTTGAGACGAAAATGCTAATTTAAAGAAGGCAAGTTTGCCAGACTTGTTACTCTTTCAGTAAATGTATTTCTGAGCATGTCTCTCTACAATCAAACAAAATGTCCAGATTAAACAGTTCCCAGTTCATGCTTCTCATTAAAGAAGTGTACTATAGAGCACTACAATCGCTCTGTAGTTTCTCCACATATCACTCTTTCATTATAGGTACATTTATTGACATTGAATGAGATGAAGAGGAACTACCAGTGCAAAACATAGTGGAAAATGCATTAAAAAAAAAGGTGGGAAAAGATGTGGAAAAATTATAGCTCAGGGAAATGCTTTAACAAATCAGTTAAATCTTAATACAGTAATATCGTATAGAGTATCATATCAGGAATATCTTAACGAGGATTAAATTATTAATAGTCCCTATTATTTGTGGTACTTATGACACAAAGATCCACTTTACAGTTCTGATTTTCTTGGAACTGGAAATTGCAAGTCAAACCCAGACAGCTAATAGTTTCTGAGAAACGGAACCTAAATGTGATGTAGGCAGATTATCTCACTAGGAGATCAGCCAAAGATCTCAAATGTGAACTACCTTTAGGATGTCTACAACCCAGGTGCAATTTTGTGGCTTGGACTCTCACAAAAATCCATGTTTTAAAGTAGCACTAACAGGTGGATTAAAATTTGTAAAGCTTTACACCCCTGAGAGAGTTCTTCCTAGTCACTTGCTGTTTTAAATCCTTTTTTCTTTTTTTTTTTGTGTTTGTCCCCATGTGAAGGAGACTTTCTGCTTCAAAAAAATCTAGTTACACAGAGTTTCATAATCAACATTTGCTAGTCTTTTGGCTTTACTCAGACATTTATTATCTCTATGAATATGACCTTGATCCATCCCAAACTCTGTAATCTCCATTATAGTTTCTCACATCACTTTGAGTTTTTTCACCTTCTCCTTGTGCAAGCATCTCACCTTTTTACTTTGGGTAAGGTCTTTGAGGAAAATTAATTAGCCCTTAATTGTATTTCTTTCAGATATTTTTAAGTCCTCTCCACCACTTTGAATAATTAGCTAGTGACCATGAGCAGAACAACTGCACAGGCTTATTTTATTAATGATATAATAGGTATTTAGGATGGATGAAGGGTAGGCTGATGGACTACCCTTTTTTTTAATTGGGCATGAGCTGTATACATTGTTTTTTCCCACTTTCTGGTAATTTACAGTAGCAGAACAATAGCAGAAGTAAAGAAATACAGAGGCTGTAAAACAACTGTGATTGATTAGGAAAAACCAGCAAAATCAGCAAGAGGATTTAGAAGACCTAATAACAAATGTTAGCCTTTTCATTTGTTTTGAGGATCATTTGAGGATATTACTTTCTTGAGGATAAAATGAGTTGTGTGAGATTCTGCTGTTAAAGCAGGACTCCTCAGCATCCAGGGAAATTTCCTGGATATTATTGCTGGGCATTTCTTATTTGTGTTGGCAGGGAGTTGGTTCCAGGTCCTGGCTTTGTTCACTTAGGTTCTATGTATCTCCTTGAAGCTTGTGGCCATGGCACAAGCAGAAGAGATGCCAGAGGGCTGCAAAACCTGTGTGGATGCAAGGCATGCCTTGTGTGTTCATAACCTCAGCAGAGTACCAATAGAGTAAACCTGTGGTTTGGATCTTGCTCACTTTTGATTCATCTTGTTCACCTTTGAGCTCACTTTTGATGGCCCAGTTTAGAGACGTTGTTGTGTGAAAGGATTGTAACGTGCCGCTTCAGTGCTACACGCTCCAGGGTTCTGCTGGCCAGGGACATTAGTAGCAGAGCCAGTGACTATGTGTCCCTAAACCCTGTGTTCTGAGCTGTTGAGCTCTGGTTATGTGGTATTCACATACTCTTTGAACAGAGAGAGACAAATTCTCTCTCCCAGGATTTTTCCTGAGGAAGGCAGTGAGAAAGCTCACAGAAAGAAGAGAAAACAATTCTTATCTCTACGTGCTGCTCCTGTTGTTTTGCACATATAGAATGCGTTATAAAGATTGTTTACCAAAAGGGATTTGCTAATTAGACTCCAGTGGTAGTTGTTTGGACTGATTGACCAATTAAGTCAAAGCTGTGTTGTGACTGTCTAGTAAAAGTCTCAAGTTTTCCTTTAGTATTGTAGTACAGTTTAGTATTAGCATAGTATAGTATGTAGTGTAATATAGTATAGCTTAATAGAGCAATTGTTCAACTTTCTTAATCATGGAGTCAGAGCACATTATTCCTATGTCTGGGGGTCATCCAAGATCCATATGGCTATATGCACAAAGTTTTGTAACATGGCATAGATGAGTTCTCCTACCTTTGAAACTTGTAGCATGGTATCTTCCAAGGAGCAGGGTATCTGAAAGCAGTATGGGATTATTTTACAGCAAATATGTCATTATGTAGTGTATGTATGGAAGAACCACATTTTTTGAAGGTGATCTTACTTTGTTTTCAAACCAGACTTTAAACTCTGAAAATGTTTCTGGAAGAGTGAAAATATAGGAGAAAAAAACCTGTTGTTTTCTATGTAATACATATCTGGGTAAAAGAAATAAATTTACTCATGGTAGGAGAAATTGGAACCAACGAAGTGGGAATAGAGGAATTGTGATTTTCTGTTCTATTGTCTTTCCTCATTTTGATTTGTCTTTGCAGTTTATGTGAAATTATGTATCTGAAGCACTACTGACATGAAGTGAAGATGAATCCAATGATTTGTGTGCCACAGTAAGATATTCTCTCCTGACAGAAAGCTTTTTGTGAAAGCATGTCTTGAAGACATTGGCTTTCTTAGCACTTCAGCATCATGGATGTTGATTTTGACAATTTCCATACACCATTGATGAAAACACTCTCTAAAGGGTTGCTCAAGACAGTTACATAAATATGGAGCTCTCATTTAAAAAAAAAAATCTTTGAGCAAAATGTGAGAAAAAAAATTGAACATAAGTATATAAAGGTGAGTATCATGGTAGTTTTAACTGTAGGGTTACTAAGTTTCTCTTAGATGCTGGATGAGAATGATTTTATTCCAGTTGTGCCAGCTGCCATTGAATGAAAGTGGAGGTTGAAGTTTTGGGCCTTATAACTAAAGCAGAAATAAGCTGTACATTGTGCAGTCTGGGTTAAACTATTTTTAAAAAGGTATCAGGAGTAACAGCAAAACAAGGGTTGTTATGTTTTCTGGAGCTCCTTTTCCTTGGATTTCAGTGGCTGTCTGGAATAACTATGGTCTTGGTTTGCTGCCAAAAAGAACACCTGCTAATAGATTTAAGACAGAAGATGAGGAGAAGATAAATACTAAGCCCTTGTAGTCATATATGTAGGTTAAGAATTTGGGGGTGGAACTTGCTGAAGTTAGAACAAAAGTAAGCCAGAATGTGATGTTAGTACATTAAATGAGTTTTTATCAGGGGCTATGTGGATGATGCATGAATAGTGTGGGATGCTCTCTCTCCCACTTATTCTCAGAGGGAGATGAAAAACCAGAATGACAAAAGAAATTATAAAGTAAATAATAAAAGGATTAAAGGAGTCTGTAGTCATTTAGACAGGTTAGTGATAGAGAGTCCTACAGGCGAGCAGAATTTAGAAATTGTTGAAGCTATTTATCAATTGAAGAGCAAATAGAGCTGAAATTTAAGGACATTTTCATAGAAAGCATCTGTTTCTAGAAGTGTTTCTTTCCAAGGACATAGAGAGAGTTTTATATTTGAGAGTCTAGCTTTTCCCAATTTATTCCATTTATAGCTGTCTTGCTAAAGGTGAAATATCCTTGTAAACATTGCTTTGCTCTTATAAATGAAGGCGCTCCCACGCTCCCCTGAATCTACCAGCTGTCACTGCCCAGCTCTGGAAGGGTGGCCTCCAGGATGACTTTAGGCCATGTGTCCAGGGCCTCCTGCCTTCCTGGATGCCCTGGGAGTCTCCTGTCTGGCAGCCCTAGATGCTTTGGACCCGCATGGGCGTGCGGAGTCCTGTGTGTGCTGCAGCTGCCTGGGCTAACACCTGCTGGCTCCCCTGCAGGAGAGATGATGGCACAGGAGTCAGCTCCTGAGGGTGGCCCTCAAGCTAAACTGAAACAGCCTGTGTAGTTGCCACAGCAACTGCTGGGGAGAGGAAATGTATTATCCCACTCCAAACTGTTCTACAGGGCAACTTTTAAAATGCAGAATATGTACTTCCATGGATCTTAAGCTGTGTAAATCTTTGTGCAAGACACCATGTCGTGGGCAGTACAAACTACAGAAGAAGGCACTATAGGTTCAGTATTAATTTGCATTTTTCTTCCAATAGTTTAATAAATTCACAGTGAAACAGGTCAAGAATGTTGGGTGCCATTCAGTCCTTGAAGATGACCACAAATCTGCATCAAAAAGCCTACACTGGAGATCTTCAAGTAACTTCAAAGGGAAAGCCATTCTCTTCTTCTCATCAACAGATGGCAAATCAGAATTGTGAGTAAGAACTGTCCACCTTCAGTTTGGCATTGATACCATTCTCCCACCTTAGACTCCTCCTAGTTGTTCAGGAACATAAGACTGAATTTATATTGCTTAATTAAAAAGGGCCAGGGATTGATCCAAGTCCAAATGGCTCTGCCTGGCTCATGTCCAGGCCACTTACAGTTACCACCCTCCCTGGCAGATTAGCTTGGAGAGAGCTCGCTGAGGTGGTGCCTGGGTCTTGAGGAAGAGTGTGGATGACTAGGGCTCTAGCACTTATTTAATTTAACAATCTGAACACAGCCAAAGAGGATCAGAAAAAGCCTTTCACTCCCAGTAAGGAAAGTTAAGGCAAGCTCTGCTTGTAGATGTCTACTTGTGGCCCCAGCTTCAGAGAGGAACTGTACCTGGACTCATAACAGCATAACACCATCCCGAACCAGCTAAGGGGTTATTAAAGCTTCCATAAAGTGAATGAATCCCAGCTTCATCCTTTGAGGAAGGAGCACCTAGGAAGGGGCTTCCTGTGGGCCTTGGTTGACCTTGTGCAAAGCTTGTGGAGGAAGGAGAGCACAGAATACCTGCTTCAGAGCAAGTCTGGCAGCTGAGCAGCAGAGACCTGAGTCTGCAGGGGATGAATCATAACGAGTTTCTGAGGAGGATGAACCAGACAGGAAGGAGAGCTCAATTTTGCTGGGGAAAGGAGCATATCTCCTCTTTTTTCTCTCTTTCACAACAAGAAGATGGAGTAGGGTAAGGAAGAGCTGAAGGACAGGAGATTCCCTCTGTCTCTGGATAAAATATTTTTTCTTCTGCTTCACTATCTTTTACTTCCTTCCTTCTCCCTGGCCTTATTTGGGATCATCCCTTCATTTGTGTGAGCATGTGCAACAAAACTTGTATTCTCAGTAACCTGTTGTTTTACTGCACACCCACTTTCTGTTTTCTGAGCTACATGGGCATCAACCTGCATTGTTGCTGCACGTACTTGATCTTCCTTTAATTTAAGGATATGTATTTCTCCCTACATGGCCAGCAGTTGCTCTCTTCCCTTTTAAAGTTGTGAGGCGATGAGTAAAGAAATAGTTTTCTTTTCTGATTATTGATGCTTTAAATATGTTGGCAGACTAAATCTGGTCACAGTCTGTGAATTTACAGGGTCTGACTTATAGGCTGACAGTATGGTCCAGAATACTTGTGTGTTTTTCTTAAAGCAATGAAAATTAGGCAGCATAAACCAGTTTGCATTTTGTTTTTAGCTGGGTGGGGTTTTTTTAAAATAGTTTTAGGGACAATCAGTTTGTGGCACTTGAGTCTACTTTGATTCTTCTCTGTGAGGATGCACAGGGTATATTTACTCTTGCTTTTTAATGCTAAATGTGAAAAGATTGAATGTAAGCAATAAATTCTTCTTTTTTAATCAATCCTTTGAAGACTCCTTAAGGTGACTGTTCCTTTACAAGTTGAATATCTGAAAAAACCCCAAGTATCACTGCTTAATTTGGGGCTAAGAAGGGTGTTGCATTTAACAGAGATTTTTATGTTTCCATTGCTTACAATAAAAGCAGTTATGAAAAGTTCTTATGATGGTACACAATTATGTTTTGCATTAAAATGAGGCACAGTGGGGTCTGTATTCAGCCTGTCAGCTTGTTAGAGAAAGCTGGAATTTCTGAAGCTATTCTAAACACCCTGAATTTGGTAGTCAAGTCAAATCTTCTAAGCCAGTGAAGTCTTCTCAGCAATAGAGAAATAAAGGACTTTAGTATAAGTACTTCTCAGTGTATCAGTTATATTGAAAACTGTTTCTTCTGTTAGTAGAACATTATTGTAGCATGTCTAGGACTTTTTATGTGGCTTGGTAATTAAGACAACTTGGGCCAAATGAACTGCATTGAGGTTCTTTTTAAGAGTGAAAGTACCTTATTTTCAGTCCTGCTTCTAGGCTGGAGAAATTAAGTTTTTTGGTGTCTCTGCATTTATAGTACTTTTCCCTTTTGTCATGCTAATTGAAAGCACCATCTTTAATCCTTCTTCTAGGAAGTTTCTTGCTATTTGCTTTTCATGGCAGTGCTCCACTATCATATTCAGGTAATTACAGACCTCCAAAGATGTGTTTTATAGGAGGATAAAGGAAGCATTTCTCCATGGCCAGAACATGGGACCTCTCTTGTGGTGGTAAATAATTTTTGCTCTCACAAAAGAAAAAAAATGGTTTTTGGCCTTGGCACACTGCTTTGGGTTTTTAAAAATCTAGCTAAATTTAAATATTCAAATCCTTTCTTGCTAATCCACCACTCCATGGCTTTTCTAAGGAAAGGTCCCTGTTTCTGTGGAAGACAAAAATTTTCTTGTACAGATTAAATAGTTCTGGCCTTAATCTACTATTACTTGAATAATTCTTACAGCATCAGCTTTAGTCTACTTCATCTTCTTGTCATTTTATCTTACAGTGATTAATTGACAGAACAAGTATACCTTCCCCTGTTTGCACTTGAGGGCATTAACTAATCTAGTTAACAAACTAATCTAGGTCTGGAGAAAACAAATAGAACAAGAAGCAAATGAACAGTGAGACTGCACACAATTTCCTTCCGTGTGAACATGGTTCTCTTGGGTCTTCCTCTCGAAAGAACTGAGCTTTTTCTCAGAATCCCAAAGTTCTTGGTTTTGTCATTGCTCAGTTAGGTACAGGTAACAGTGAAAACCAGAACAAACTGGAGGTTACACAAATAGATTTCAGAAGTCTCAATGTGTCTTCAGTGAAAGACCTCGAAGCAAATTTATTAAATGAAGGGCTGACTTGGCAGGAAGTTCTAATCCTTTTGAAAAATACTTCTAAAAAAAGGAATATCAGAGAATGAAAGTTCAAACTGCCTACATTGCAGTATACAAATTAGTGAGCGAGTCACCTGGTAGTCTCCTTGTCCCTGGTACATGGCACTAATGTTTTCTGCCTCAGGGGTATGTGCAGTACCCTAAGTCCCTGATAGAATGCTACTATTTAAAAAAAAGTTTTGTTTCTTTGTTTGTTTTGTTTTTGTTTATTTGGCTTTTGTTTGTTTGGATTTTTAATTGTTTTGTTTTGTTTTGTTTTTAATCTGGCACAGAAAGATCTGGCTAGTATAGAAATTTGTGACATTGGTAGGTCTTAGCAGTACTTTTTGAAGAATAGTTATACAAATACTCATTCTTTTGAGGTTAGATACAGTGGTGAGTGTACAGAACTTCTGAAAGAGCACTGGTGGAAAGGCCAGTGTGTAAATTGCTGCCCAGTAGACTGCAATACCCAATAATTATGACATGAAGGTCCATCACTGGAACAAAATTTAGCAATTCTTGCTTTAAGTTCGTAGATATTTATCTAGGAGGGCAGTTAAGCCAAAAAACTCCATTATCTTAATGTGGTACCCTCTGCAAGTCCATGCTAAGCCTTTTGAACTGAGAATGCACTCAAACAGGCAGCTGGGGTAGTGAAACTGTTTTCTGTAGTGTTTATAGGAACCAATTATATGCAATTTGTTTAAATTAGTGGTGAGCAGTTCTACATTAACAATTGTCTTAGTGCTAGTAAGTGGGAGTGTCTGGAATGTGGCACTTTGCATACTCAACTCGTTTCTGCACTTTCAACACACCCAGTGCTTTCATAGCAAGAGGATAGAGCTGAATCTTTTTAGCTCAGATATTTTTACAAGCTCTTATTTTTTTCTATTTTGTTCTGGGCAAATTTTTACCACTCTTTCTACAAGATAATTAATTAGCTGTTGCTCCTGTATTTCCTGTAATAACCCTATTAAAAGACACCATTTCTGTCAGAATATCCCATGGCTAATGACTGGGCAGATTGTTCTTGCCCCTAGATGCAGTTAGCTAATTAGAGATTATCCTGCTACACAGCACTTTAAGCTGTATTTCCTTTTCTTAGCCCACAGAGAACATAGAATCACAGAACAGTTGGGGCTGGTAGGGTCCTCTGGAGATCATCTAACTCCCCTGTTAAAACAGGGTCTTTTAGAGTGGATTGCACAGGATCATGGCCAGTCAGGTTTTGGATGCCTCCAGAGATAGAGACATGAGCATGGGAAAATTATTTTTGTCAGTGCCATGACCTCTACTGCAGTCCATCTACTTATTCTCCTCCTTCTGCTTTTGTCTCTCTCCCCATCCTCCTTTCAAACAAATTTGTTAGAGAAAGAGTGAAAATCCTGCTTTACAGCACTGAGTGGGGAGATTTTTCCACCTGGGGATGGGATTTGTAGCCAAGTTTCCTCACCACTCTCTCTGCTTCTGTGGGTACAGCACAAAGCTCCTGTCAGTTCACATCCTTTGCTGTAGCGCAGAGCCTCAGCAGCACTGTGTGTTTCCCTGTATTTTAAACTGTAGTGGATTTAAAGAAGCCTGAGAGCTTGGACACTTCTGCTGTGATCCATAAGAGAGCTCATGGTCTTGCTCCTGTTTTCCTTTAGTGCCAAGAGGAAGTAACCAGAGACAGCTTTCAACGCCTTAGTGGCAGTGACCATTTTTGGAGCACGGTGTGTGCCCCATCACCTGATGAGTTTCAGCATGGAGATGTTTCCTAACAGGAGAGGCCTTTTCCTTAGGAGCAAAGAGGTTTTGAGTTTATGGTACTATGGGGCAAATACTGCCCTTCTGAGAGCAAGATCCACTCAGTACAAATTAGGGTGTATTTGAATAACAGATGGGTAGGCAAAAGGCTCCTGAAGTTTCTCTAGAGAGAGCACAAGATCTGCTCACTGTACCATCCAGCCTGTGTGTAGAGGTATTTGTGTGAGTGGAGTAGAGGGAGGAAAGAACAAAGCCTGTAAATCCTCTGGTAGGCAGACGTTCAGCAAAGGAGCTTCACATTTTGTGGCTGAGAATCAAAATTTTTGGGTCTTATTACAGAAGTTCTCTTCTTCAAAATGTGATAAAAATAATTCATTTTTTGTTCTGTTATAAAGAGCCATTCTTCTCTTCTGTATACTATACTGAAAGTATTCAATGTATATTCCACTTTCTTCCTGCTCTTCTCTGCTCATGGGTACCATGAGACTTAATACTTACTAAAGGACATTTTTTTGGGTTCTTTTTCGTCATGCGGCATTTCAGTTGTGTCCACTCAACTTTGCTTCATTTTTGGCAATACTGTATCGAAGGTTTAAGAAGATAATGTGTAAACAGAAGCCAATTAGTCATATTTATGATGGATGTACAAAGAGCTCTTAGAGAACAATTTTGGTATTACTTCCCTGATATTTCATAGTTTGGCATGTAGAAAAAAGCACAAAGGATTTTTCAGTGGATGCCAGTTCAATTAGATTTTGGGCTTTCTGCAGGCAATTTTTAGTTCAAGGATTCTAGTGATAATCTGAGAAATAAATAGGTTAATATATTGTACAAATTCTCATTCTGCTGTTAACAGGTCTCAAAATGTTCTTAAAGGTATGGTGTAATGCTGGTGGTGGGATAAGACTCATGACCTAGTTGTTGTATTATGGAATATTTCCATTTGTTTGGGAGCTTTCAGCCTCAGATCAAAGATCTTTTAAGTAAGTGTGAGCATTTCCCTTGACTTGGATTAGTCTTGGGGAGAAGATTTCCCTATGATTATTTAATGAATGGGGTCTATTCAGTTAACAAGAATATGAAATAGAAGATGCCACTTGCCTGTTTTGTTTTTGTGGTTTATATTACCATTCAGTTTCTTAACCAGGCCTTCCCAACTGTATAGTTTTATCAATGCCTTTCACTATGTTGAGAGGTTTAATGATGAGCTCAGTCATACAATTTTATGACATGACATACATATTGAGTCAATAAGAGCAGGCTTAAGTCTGTGTCTGAAACTTCAGCTAATGAAGATGTTAACTACAAATTTACTGGTTTTGAAATAAATTGTTCCTGCAAATTATCCAGTTATTTGATTTATCCTTGGGAAACTAAGAAATTATTGTATCTGAGTGAATTCTATTCTATTCTATTCTATTCTATTCTATTCTATTCTATTCTATTCTATTCTATTTATTGCTATTTTAACCTATGATTTTTTACTTACATAAATGGGAAAATACCTCAGTAGGAGATAAGGAAAGTATTTCATCTTAGCAAACTCTTTTAAAAGCTAGAAATTACTCACTATTTACTCTAGCTAGCCTTGATCCTATGTAAATTTCTGTGTTATTTTCCATCAGTCTTTGTAAATGTTCCAGAGGTAACAGGAAGGTAATGCTTCATTTGTCTCATCAGTGGCTGGTTCTCTCTTATAAACTAAGTAGGTCACCGTACCTGCAGGAGTGGAGGGACTAGAGTTGTGGTCATATATATCCCTTCACTTTTATAACCAAAAAACCTGAAACTTTTAGAACCTGAAAACCTGTCTTGCTTGGAATACTTTTTTAGGGACAAAGATGATTTAGAAAAATGTCATCATGCAATTAAAATAGAGTTTTAGATGGTCACTGTTCTTCATACCAGCACCCCACAGTACTTACTGCTTTCTGTCCAAATTCAGGTTCTCCCAAATGCAGTGACAAAGGGCAAGATTTTATTATTGAGTCCTCTGCTTTGGCAGACTGTTGCCATGGTCATGAAAAAAAAGCACAAAAATTACATGCTGACTGTGCCAGATACATCCGAAGAAAATCCCTGTACAATAATGTGCACTCATTCAAGTTGTGCTATTCATATGGTAAGGCTGAGATTATACTTTATTTCTGCACTTGGCATGCCAAGGACAAAGTAGTGCTTAGCTCATTCTCTACCTCATCTTCCTGCAGAGTGGCTGGCACAAACTTATTTCTTCTATTCTGGGCATAGAGAGATGTCCAGGAGGTTGATTCTTGACAAGGTGGGAAAAGCCATGTCTCTGCTGTTTCTGCAGCAGCCAGAAGGCTAGAGGCAGAGCCATGGGCTGTAGGATGTAGAGTAATACTGCGTTTCTTCCAGTTAGAACAAATCCATCTCTGGTGTCACATGGAGTGCTGCAATTCTGCTGATTAAAAATCACCTAATTCACAGATTCCTGATGGCATGTGGGATACAACTGCAAAGCCAGTACTCTGCTTTAATATGGATAGCAATTAAAGTTGACAACTCAGCATAATTTTTTTGTAATATTTTTGAAGTGTTATCAGACACTTTCTGCTCCTCATTCATTTACCCCTGTGCTGTAATGGTGAGTTCTACTTAAATGGCAATTAAAGTTTCCTGTTTTTCTCATTTCCTCTGCTCAGTTGACAATGTACACCACTGTGAAATGCTGCAGATGTTAAAATAACAAGTTACAGGATGTTGTTTAAAATATTTGACAAATAGTGACTTCTAATGGCCCCTACTTGTGAGTTTAAGCAGGTAAACGAATGGTGAGGGATTTTAGCATCTTTCAGCATTTGGGCTGTAATTCACATGGAGTTGCTAACATAAACAAGTGAAAGCAATATTACCTGTTCTGCACTCTGAACATGTGTTCAGAGATGGATGTGGTTGGTATCCAAATGTCTTGAACATAGCACGTGCAATATGGGCAGATAAAATATGGCGTGTATTTTCAGCTGTTGGTGTTGAGTGAGGGCAACTTTGAAAATCAACAAAGTGGGGGAACAAAGAACCACCTCCTGCCTGTTGCAGATTTTGGATCACTCCTTTTCATAGTATTTCTGGTATTTTTTTTTCAGATTAGATTCTTGACTATGGTTATGGCACAAAGCTAATACATGGGCATATGATGTAAATAAACATCTTCACTTCAGACGTGCGTTCCTTGCCTGGATGGCTGAGACGGCAGTGGGAGAACAAAGAAAAGTCATGCCCCAGTTCCTTTGGCTGCAACCTTCCCTCTATGAGCATGTGAAATAAAATTGCCCAGGAGTCATAAGCATGTCTCTATCTGATGTGGGCACAATGTTGACAATTGTCCTATGTTTAAGCTGCTGGATCTGCAGCAAGATATCAACAGCCTCAGGAGAAAAATTAGCCACACCCTCACCATAGAGAGTGTCTCAGCTGATGAAAAGTGAAAGGGTTTCTTTCACATCAGTGATGCTGTGGAGATTTTCTTCTGTCACAACAGCACTTACTTCCTAGAAGGACTGCCACATAATATAATATCTGAAACAAGTGCATTGCCTATTTTTTCTGTATGAATAGAAGTAATCAAAAGAGCTCAGGGATATTTTGCAACTGTAGTGGTTTTAAGGAGAAAAGGGTAGAAGTTTTTGGCAGGTTTCATTGATCATTCCAAGCATTTTGATATTTTTGAGAGGGCAGAAATTGTAAAGGTAGTTAGCGCTATGGAAACTGTAAGATGTGTAGTAGTTTTCCTTCTTCTTCCCCCCTTTAAAATTAGGTCCTTTTGAATGCATTCATTAAGTGAGGTGCTGAAGGCTCTGAGAGAACAGGGCATGCACCAGGAGCTTTGTATTCCTTTGGTTACTATGTAGTATATAGAAATTTCACTTTGCAACATGCAGGTTTTTTCAGTTGCACTATAGGAAATACAGCAATAAAAATTAATTGTTTTAATTTGTTGTATCCATCCCTGATCATAAATTATTATGCAGGTGCTATTTATTATGTCCAAAATTTCTGTGGGCTAAAGTAGTCTTACTAAAGGACTAGAAAAGCATAATGATTTAACATGTTTGTATAATACTCTTTCTAAGAACACAAACTTATTTCTCAATGGCTTAAATTTAAAACCATTCTTTGCTCACTAGCTTTAATACTCTGGCATTCAGGTCTGAAAAAAATGTAAATAGCTCCCAGGAATATGAGGCAAGTTAAACCTTATGCATGTAAGCATAGTACTTGTTTTCAGCTTGTTTTTGTTGCTGCTTGATGATATTTGTCAATACATCATTAAAACAAACAAATAAATTAAAATGCATTAAAAAGGAGCTGCAAAATCAAGCATTCAAATGTTAGGTCTAATTGAGTTTAGAAAGCTGTAATGCTTCAACTACCTCAGCAGGATTAAATCCTGTAGTTTTGAAGAGCGTTGTACCAGGAAGGAGTAAGTGGCCTGGGTATAAAGCAACCTCGGGTGTCTAAAGTGGTTAACTTTCTTCTTAACTGAACTCCATTATATGAATTTTGTTCTAGTAGAGCTTTAATTACTTGATTACCTATTGCTTGTTTTCTTTGTCTTCACTGCCTGAGCATGAAGCTTTGCCTGAGCTCTGGAGCCACACAGCAGGGAGTACCTCACAGGCAGCTTGAGAAAGGGGTTAGGAGCAACCAGAGAGAAAATCCTCCTTACTCACCAATCAAAATCCTGGGCTGAAGCATGCACAGCACATCCAGAGGTTTTAGCTGCTAAATTCTAGTAAGTCTATTAGAAAAACACAGTCTGAGGTTTTCTGTGGTGCTTTTACAGGCGTCTGGATGCACTAGACCTTTTCAGAGGATTGACTGAGAGGTTTATTTAGATATGGGCAAGATGTTTCCAGACAGTTCAAGCTGACAATAATAAGTCTCAGGAGGACTTATTAGCTCAGGTGTGATTAGAAGTCAAGCTGTCTCTGTGTACTTGTGTTTCACCGTGGCCAAGTGAATAATGTTTCCTGTTACGTGGTGTACTGAAGAGTGCAATACATAAACATCCAAGTGCCTACCACCAAAGCTGTCTAGACCTTCTGAAACTGGTGCTCATCTGGAACTAAAAAAATCCTGATGAATGCAAACTGATGCCATCTTTTCACTGGTGTGAGCTTAACTTTCCACATGCAGAATGAATTAATGTAGGTGCCAGTTCCTTACCAGGAGTTCAGTGTCCAAACCCTTTTCAGGGTTGAGGACTGCCACCTGCTTAACTACAGAGGCTCTGAGGACTTTGAGAAGAGAAATGGTTGCAGTTATAGTTTGAATGTACAGCTTCTCTTTTAAAGTGACAAAAGTATGCAGGATTCATAGTTCATTTCTTCCCAGATTTTCTTTGTTTTTCTATTGTTTCCTTCTTCATCACTAATATGTCAACATTTCCAGGCACAGTATTTTCTTAGTGGCAAAGCTTTATGCTCTGTTTTTATGAACTAAAGCATAAAGTTTTGCCACAAAGAAAATGAACTATGGTGACCGCGTTATTTAAAGCTATAAGAGGATAATAAAAAATGAAAGGTGCCTTTTCATGGCAGAAGCAGATGGATTTTATTTATGACACTGGCAATGGCTTATTAGTTTGTGCTTTCTACCCCCTAATAGGAAGTCTTTATGGAAGGCTTATTTTTATCACAGAATCATAGAGTCATAGAATCATAGAGTCGTAGA
This sequence comes from Onychostruthus taczanowskii, assembly GCF_017590055.1. Taxonomy (NCBI): domain Eukaryota; kingdom Metazoa; phylum Chordata; class Aves; order Passeriformes; family Passeridae; genus Onychostruthus; species Onychostruthus taczanowskii. Next base: position 5,909,357 of record NW_024505561.1, on the reverse strand, counting down.
ATCATAGAATATGCTGAGTTGGAAGGGACCCTTCAGGATCGAGTCCAGCTCCTGGCCCTGCACAGTACCATCCCCAAGGGACACACCACGTGCCTGAGAGCGTTGTCCAAACACCTTTTGAGTGCTGATGCTGTGACCACTTTCCCGAGGAGCCTGTTCCAGTGCCCCACCACTCTCTGGGTGAAAAAGCTCTCTTTGATATCCAACCTAAACTTTCCCTGACTCAGCTTCATGCCATTTCCTGGAGTCCTGTCACTGGCTCTGAGAGTAAAGAGATCTGTACCCACCCCTCTGATTCCCTCCTTGAGGAAGTTGTGGGCTGCACTGAGGTCTCCCCTCAGTCTCCTCCAGGCTGAACAGACAAAGGGACCTCAGCTGCTCCTTGTAAGGCATCTTCTTCAGACCCTTCACCATCCCTGTGGCCCTGCTTTGGATACTGTCTAATACCTTAGTACCTAATTGCTTTGTGTTTGCCAAATGTACGTAAGCACCTATGTATCAAAGTACTGGCAAAAAATCAGTGTAACCACAGCAGTGCTTCCCTTTGTGCACTTTCTGAAATGAAGCCTCTCTTTTTTTCCTCTCTTATTCTTTTCAGAAGTGTTACACAAACACACCAGGACATTATGTGGAAGCCCTGAAATGAAATCTGGTTGTTGTGTTTTTGTTTTTGTTTTTGTTTTTTTTTTAACTACTGCTTTTAAAAAATGGCTTCAGTCCTCAGAAATTTCACTTTGAGCAAAATACAGCATTCAAAATTCTGCCTGAATTATTGTAAAGAAAATGTAACCAATTTGATACAGCTTTTCTCATGGCAGTATTTGGCAGTTTGCACAATGCACATTTATGGAAGAAAGAACACATGCCACTGGAACCACAGGAGAAGGGAAAAAAGAACTTTTAGTTTTGCCTCACACATGGATATATATTGTTTTGTGTTGCTTCCCTGTTGTTTTTTATTCTTTGTCTTCACTGTCTGAGCACTGAGCTCTGCCTGAGCACTGGAGCTGTGCAGTAGGGACATGTGCTGGGAGACTGCTCCTTGAGCTCTGGGTGCCAGGAAGGCACTGAGCAAGGTGGAGTGGAGGTGAGATGAAGGGAAGTGGTTTGACCGTGGAAACCAGGTGGTTTTGTCTTTTGCTGGAAGTTTCTGATTGTTGCAAGGGCTCAGTGATTGGGAAGATGTCTCAAGTGGGTTGACTCATGTTTGACTGAGAAGAAGGCTCTGATGCAGGTTTGAGAAGGGGGTGGTAGGTTGGAAAGGCATTGTCATATGCACTAGCTTGGTAGGTAAAGATGCAGACTGGGTCCTTCCTCTCATGTTGAAAGTGTTTGTTCTTCCTTACTTTGACTTCACTGGAGAGAAGGGATGGGTGGGATGGTCTCATGTGGCTGCTGGGGGATAGGGGCCAAGCTGTGGGCTGAGACTGCCACGTGAAATGCACGTTTGGCAGCCCCAGTCATAGTCTGAAACACAGCATTTTTCATGCAAGCTTTCACAGGTAAAGGTGAAACAATAGCATGTCAGAACCAAATTCTTCTGCAGGGTCAGAAATGTGACCTCAACTCTCCTACCTCAGTGTTCCTGCAATGCCCAGTTTCCAGTGTCAGAAAATTTGTCCCAGCCAGTCTGGCAGACATGAAAATCTTGTCTGAATTCACTATAGCTCTTACACTCTAGCCTGGATGGCAATTACGTTTTTGGCCTTCTGACACCAGCTGTGTAGGTGAGCCAGAGCAGGTCTCCCATCTGTGCCTAGATCTGTAACATCCTGGCTCCCTTCCTCTATCGTGATCTCAGTAGTTTGAACTCAGGCTAAGGGCATGTAGGGGATATATAAAACTGCTCCCGAGAATGACTTCCATAAGCTTTGATTAATCAGTTTGGAGCCTTATCTTCTAGATATTTTCTGGGGAGGTGGGTGGAAGAAGAGGACTAACTGTGGGGAAGTGTTCTATTTCATTCTCTGGCTGCTTAAATAAAGATGAAGCTGGCAAATTCTTTTTTCACTCCTATTACTGTTTTTCTCTTTTTGCTCATAACTCCCAAGCAATGTGAAATAAAATGTTACAGTTTCAAAGGAAAATTGGATTATACTCACTTGGAGGGAGGGAAGCAAGAAGAAAACAGGCTTTATATTTTGACAGAATTCAATCCAGACTTTAAAAAATAAAATGAATAATTTTGCAATATTTTGTAAGACTATGTTTTCTAAAGACACAGCTAATCAGATATGCATGCAAATTTAACACGGGTTGCCAACTCTCATGAATTTTTTTTTTTTTTTTTTTTTTTTTTTTGCTACAATTATGCGGCGTAAAAATTGGCCTCTTGTGAGAAGTTGCTGACAGCTCAGCAGTTCTGCTTCAGTGCTGGCTGCAGAGGGTGGGATGGCTGCCAGTGCAGGAAAGTGGAAGATGGCTTTGGACTGGCATGCAGGATGCTTCCAGTGGAGGCAGGTGTTGCATATCCTGCACCAGTTTCTGCTGTCCCAGGAGTGACAACCTGTGTGGCAAACCAAGAAGCTCTCTGCATCTCCTCACCCATCCTTTCCCATTACATAGGGTGAACTGAGGGAAAGACAAGCAAAGCAGAAAGTGTAGCAGGTGCCCAGAATCTCTGTATTTCCCCATTTTATCCTCTATTTGCGTGTAATCAGATCCCAGAAGGGAAAAAGCTGAGGTGAAGAAAGGGGTAAGAACAGTTCGGAAATAAAATTCGTGATAATATTAATTTTGTTGTGATTTATAATCTTGGCAATGCTTTGTGTGGGTATAGATATACACACCCCTGTATAATTTGATAAAATTTGCAGCTTGAAAGAAAATGGGAGGCAATAAAGAGTATTTCTCCGTTACTGTGATATTTAAGTGCTGAAGAGGAAGCTATACTTTTATTAATTTGGTTCCTATTTATTTGAATCTTGTACAAAATACCCAATTACTACTTCTAAATATCAGTGTATTGATATTAAAAATCTTATGCACAAGTTTATTGCATTTAGAAGAGAGATATTGTGTAGTTCGTTTTTCTGTTATATTCTCACATATGCTTTTGTTTATTTCAAGACAAGAGCAAATCTTAGTTATCCAGTACTATTACCTATAGTAAGTTCTGATGAATGGCTATGTAAGCCAGCAAAGTCTTTAGAGAGATTTGGTCAATACAGTGCTTTGGTTTGTGCCAAACAATGGCTGGAAGACAGACCTTCATGGCCTCACTGGTTTCATTATGGGGTTCCACTTGGTTCCATGGTCAGACTGGGAAATCCAAATGTGAAGGATTTAATGAGATTCTGTGTGCCATCACCTGTGCACATGCAGAGCTTTATGGCAGAAGGTAGTTTTTATGGTGCTCGACAGCTTGACTATGCGCTGGTGCCTTTGAACACAATACCTGTACATGGCTTGACATGTCAAGAGGTGCAATTAAAAAGTGAGCTTTCAGATTAGCTGTTCATAAGAATTGAAAGAGGAGAGTGAGCCTTATTGAATTTACAAGTGTGTATAGCATGTTAGACAGACAGCCGAAATGAAACATTTTGTTGATTTTTACCAGTCAGCAAATAAATGAGAGTGAGAGCTAGGTGCTAAACAACCTGGAGTAATGAATGCTGGGATGACTTCTTTGCTGCTGTGCACAGTGTCAGGCCTCCTGCAGTTGTGCAGAGCACAAATACCAAATCTGATCTGCCTTGTGCTTTGCACAGTTGTCAATTGCACAAGTCACGAGATGAGGGCCAGCAGCAGAAACGATGTGTGGGCTGGACATGTGCCACAAGGACCTGAAGCAGATTTACTTTATTGCCATGTGGCAGTGTCACCTTCAACACGATGACAAGTCCATTCCCCGAGTCCGTGGGACGGAGGCTGGATGTGGAGTACGGCGTCTGTGGCACCGTGCTCCACTCCGGGCTTGGAGCCCACGTTACGCCCAACCTGGAGCTGCTACACCTCCTGAGTCTCTGCCTAATAGGGAACATCCCATTATGTGAAGCTTTTTGGGTGTTGCAGGGGAGCGTTGTCACATGTTGTAGCTGAAATGGTGAGATTTGTTGCTCGAGCTATAATTCCCAAAGTGTGAATGTTTTGAAGCACTAATTTTAACTAAAAGACCAAAGATTGAAGACTATTTTTAACTTAAAGTCTTGATTCTTTCTGCGCTAGGAAACTAAAGATGGATACAGTCAAAGGATGTTATAAATACAGTGTGCCTATTCTAACTCCTCGCTTTCTATTTTGATCACATAATGAGTATTCAACCTGAGTGATTTGTATTGTAAGGGAATGTTGATTTCTTTTGCAAGTTATAATTGAAATTAAAAAGGGAGAGATGTAAAACCTCAGCTTTGGAGTAGATGAGTGGTTATATTATGGCTTGAAAAGGATAATGGTCCAGAAAAGCATGTCTGGTACTGCAGCCTTTGTACATATTTTAGAGGGGTCTTTGAGGCCAGACAGCATATCAAAGCTGATGAATACAAAATGGACCACTTATGTATTTGCTATGAAATCATTAATGTTGGACACTAAGTGTGTGTCACGTCAAGACAGTAGCTTGTATTTTTCATTTACACATACAGAAGAGAAGCAGAATTATTTTAATTTCATGTCAAACACACCATGTTTTTCATTTTAGAACTTTATAGTCCAATTTCAGTTGTATATAGCCACTTGGATTTGTGCTCAAGGACAGAACAGAGTTCAGTGAAGCTGTTTTATCCCTGCTGTAGGTAGCTTGAATCTTTTCAGAACATGGTTACTCATAGAAGTAGTTAAAAAAACCCAAAAACACTACTGTTTTTAATGATTATTAGGGAATAATAATGAAAAGTAAGTATGGAATTCAGACTCTTGAATGGGCATACTGCAGATCAGATGAGCTATGCTTGTGTAATCAGCAAAAGACACATTCAGTTTAAGCTCTGTCAAATTAGCTGTTATTTTGAATTGTGAGTATTCAACTTCTGATGCATTCTTGCAATGAGCAGCTTATTAAATATCTGTAGGAGAGGATGCAAATGCATAAAACATGCTTAAAAGAATTTTGAACAATGAATGCATTTATGGAAAACATGTTCTGTTCCTAGGCAATTCTTGTTGGGTAATAAGTGCTAAATTTGACTTAATTGCTGGCTATTATTATTCCTTACTGTTTCATGTGGTAAAACCATTGAAAATGACCCAGTTTTGTGAATTGAGGATTAAATGAAAAGACAGTGAAATAGCAAGGATGATTTATTTCATTTTGTTCTGAGAAAAGCTTTCTAATCCACTGTGTAAAAATGAGGTGAATTCAAAATATCTTGTTAAACCTTCTCTGAAAAACAGAAACTATAATATATTGTAATGGTATAAGATCAGATGGAGAAGTGCAGTCAGTATGTGCAACCAGCAGTGAGAGAGTGGCTTTTATTTACTCTGAGTTTTTACCCAAGACACCTCATTTGATCCAGCTCTAGCTGGGCAGTGATCATTAGGTCTAACTAAGATTAATCTGGTTGGACAGGCATGGTAAAAGAATTAGGCTGTATTTAGGCATTGGCTACATCTCTCAGTGCTTTGCTAGTTCTTTGATCCTTGGACATGGGCAGGTACAAGACACAGAAAAGCTGTAGTTGCATACAATACCTGTGGCTCATTTACCATTTTCCTCCCATAGGAAAATGACATTTTTCAGTTATTGTACCTAAACAAAGTGCTGCATTTGTGGACTAAGGAAAGGTGACTGACCACAATCTTATCTTTCATTGTTGCTCTTTTCAACATGAAATGCATTAAAGATTATTAATGTTTAATGTGACATCTTAATAAACATATATTAATAATATAATTACATCATATAACATTATATACTATACATTACTATATCAGCCATGTCATCTTTTTTCTAAAATAGGAATTTTATATTGCCCAACTATCTGTTGTGGTTTCTCAGAAAGAGGCATATGGGTTGTTGGAGAAGATTGAAAGAAATGTGACTTGAAGTGGAAGTGGAGGGTGAACCTCATTTCTGGTGTTGATGCAATTCACAGAGAAATACTTTATAGTAGAAGATCCCATTCTGCCAGAAGGATTAAATTATTTGCCAAATCCTTACAATATTCAAACTATGAAATATCTTGGTGCTCAGTCACTGAGATCTTGAAAAATAGGGATTAGGGCCTTGAACCTGATATTGCATGGAAAATGCATGTAATCCAAAACCAAATCTGATAATCAAGATGGGTATGGAGATGTGCTCCATTAAGCTGTTTTACCTGCTATTCACTCTTCTTTAGAGATTAAGTTGCTGATCTGCAGCTGAGTGGTGATGAAAGTGCAAACATTCTAGGGAAGTGCAAGCCTCACCAGCTGAGAGGTAAATGACTCAGTTTCATTGTAGTAAGGAAAATCAAGTGAAGTCTACTGTCACAATTTCTCCAAACAGACCAATATCCAGTCCTTTGTGCTGCTGGTCTCTGTGTGTGTGTGCACACATGCCCACACCCATGTAAACATACATATGTATTTATATCCGCATCGTCTTTTCACAGCTAGTCTGGAAGGTAATATAAAGAATTTAATGAGATTCTATGTGCCATCACCTGTGCACATGTAGAGCTTTATGGCAGAAGGTAGTTTTTATGGTGCTCGACAGCTTGACTATGCGCTGGTGCCTTTGAACACAATACCTGTACATGGCTTGACATGTCAAGAGGTGCAATTAAAAAGTGAGCTTTCAGATTAGCTGTTCATAAGAATTGAAAGAGGAGGGTGAGCCTTATTGAATTTACATTTATAAGTGTGTACAAGTGCAGATTTGATAGAAATGAATTTAGTTATAATTAAAATGGTCTTTCTATAGCGTTTTCTGTTCATGCAATTAGAAAAAGAAGGCTAACCTTTGTGTGAGTCTTTCTTGAAGAATGGCTTCCTTAGGGAGAAACTGAAATCCCTATTTTAACTCCCAGGCTTAATTACAGTTGCATGTAGCCTACATGGCAGACCTCTCCTTTTTGTCTGCCTTTCTTTTTGCATTAATTGTTGGAAAAGATGTCTTCTTTATATGGTTAGGTGAAAAGTTGTAGAACAGAGCAGAACCCTCCATAGCTGAGTCAATTCTAGAAAACAAATGAATAGGATTACAATAAGTAGTCATCAAAAAGGCTAAAGCTCTGATTTTGGGTTTTAAAAGCCTGTATTTTCTTAAATGCAGGGATCTTGATGGGCAGTGTGCCAAGATTTTGACTTTGATTTAGTATAATCTGGAATAAGTAGTCTAAATCAGAGAAGAGTCATCGCCATTAGAGTAACATGCAGCTGACATAAGCAAAGAGACCTTTCAGGCTGTGGGCTGGGACCCTTAACCACAGATGAAATGATTTCTCTGTTAATGCTTTAACCTTATGTCCCTTACATGACTCGTATAAAAACTTGTAGCATACTAATATTTTAGATGCATTATGAAAATATGATTGTGCATTTCTTTTGCTTTATTCATTAGAAAACATTGTTATGTAGCCAAGTTAAGTTCACAACAAGTCCTGTTTGCTTTTATATTAACAGAAGCTTTTATGGATTATTTTGTAAATAGGGACTTGATTCTCTTTGTCATTGTCGCTTGCTGATTTAATTCTCTAAGAGACAGTGAAAATAATCAGTTCCTGAGAGAGTGAAACCAAAGGAGCCACACCTGCACACATAAAATCATCCATGGAAGCTGCTTTAAAAATTGCTCACTAGAGGGACAGGCTGAAAGACATGATTAATATTGATTTTGGGGTTTTTTTAGTATATGAATGTGTAACTCAGGTGTGTTCAAGATTTCCCTTTCCTATGAAGTTACAGTTAATAGGGTACTTCTGTCAGAATGCAGTTCTGGTGCTGCAGAAGAGCTGCATTTACTACATCTGAGGGGGAGGTGAGATTCATAAGCTGTGATTCATGGTGTGACTCTTGGGGATGGTGCTGTGCAGGGCCGGGAGCAGGACTCGATGATCCTTGTGGGTGCCTTCCAGCTCAGCTTATTCTGTGATCCTGTGATTCTGTGATTACTGACTGGCACAGTGTGGAGGGGGAAAGACATGGCTGATTAATTTTTTTTTTTTTTTGAGGGCTCCAAGTGCATGTGATGTGTATGTGGGCAATGAAGTTCAGGCCAGTTGCTGACGGTAGGCACCCACTGTGTGCTGAGCTCACAGGCTGCCCCTGGAGGTTGTGCAGACTCCATCCTTGGAGGTATTCTAAATATAGCTGGACAATGCCCTGAGAAACCTGGCATGGTTGGAGCTGACACTGCTGTGTGGGGGAAGCAGGGCCAGAAAGCTTCTGTGGTGCCTTCCAGTGCAGATTGTGCTACGGTCCTGTTTAGCGACCAGCAGCCGATTGCTGCTCCGCTGTCCTGCAGCAGTGGCACAGTCTCCTCCTGTGGGCAGCAGCCTGTGTTCACACAGCCAGAGGCATTCTCCAGTGATATCCTGGCACACAGCTTCAGCCATGAGACCACTGGGAGTGTGGAGCACACCAGAAATCCAGTGTGACTTTCAACTTACATACAGCCTCTTCCTTATAGTAAATGGTTGGTGTTGGCACTATGCTGCTGCGAGATGAGCTGAGTCTTAGCATGACTTGGAAAAGTCTCAGGATTTTCCAAAATGCTGCCAGAGTGTCATAGATATGACAGGTCGTTTTTCCCAACAGACAGTGCTGGAATATTATTTTATTTTTTTTTTTATTTTTTTCTTTAATCTCATTCTTAGCAATTGGAAACAGTAGGACACAATTTGTTCTTTATTTAATCTAAAAAACTCTCACACATTGGTTGTCACTGCATTATGTTAGTCAAATCTAACTGGTTGCACTTAGAACTTTTTAAAATTATCAGGCATAGGTATTGTTCCCCATTGAGTTCATTTAAATTGTATTTTATTTGAAATAAATATTCAGGAATGGTTTTTCCTCTTGGCTCTCAAATGAATATAAATATGGTTCTGTTGCAAAGTGTTCTTTGCCTCAGGCCCTGTTTTTTATAATATTACACTTACAATATAAATAATTCAACAGGTAGACATATCAGTAGATGCTGACAGTTTTGGCCATCAGGGACAAAGAAAATAAAAACAAAATTTTATTTAAATAAGGCACTTCCAAGTGTGGGACTTTTTTTAACTTACATTTAGGGGTCAGGTGGCATTCAGGTGATAAGATTCTCTTCCTTTTATGAAATCCATTGAAATTTCCCTTTTTCACTTCACAGGGAATTCCTAAGCTCAGTTAAATTGTGCAAGAAGTATTTTGCCTTATATTTGCTTTAAAACATCGTCTACATATTAGATTCTATGAAGTAGCTACATCTCCATCATAGCTTATTTTTTAAAATAACATGATGATGTAGGTAATAAAATGAAAGCACTACTTACTTGAATACCAACAATTTTGTATGAAAGCCTTGTATTTTTAGCACATAATAGTATTTTTCTGTGTTTAAATTTTTATAGGTATGAAGTTCCTTTTCATTTCTCAGCACAGTGGTTTATCTTGAATAAGATATCAAGCCTCATACAGACAGGTTCAATGCATATCTGTAAGCAGAAATCTTCCAGGCTAGTATTTAGATAATATGGATACAGATAGCAACAGTTTAAGTCACACCATGTGTGCTCACTGGAAATTCAGATGTATTTGAAAATATAACATTAAGCTGTTTAAAAGTATTGGGAAGAATACATAACAGTACCTTTGCCTCTATGTCCACTTCAGTATAGCTGAAGTATAAGGGGAGAGATCTTGAAGGATAAAGGGTATTGCAAACTTGGTGGTGTCTTCACATCACAAGAAGGTGATCTGAAGAAGGTTCATTCTGTGCAGCACTGCACACAAAGTCTGCTAGAGTTTATAACAGATCTTTAAATTTCTCTGGATTTCACTTCAAGCTTGTGAACCATAAGTAATACACTAGATCTGGGGATTTGCATGTTGAACTGCAGGTCTGTAATCTGCTAATAGCTTTCACTTTATGGTTGGCAAAATATTTACAGAAATTGCCAATGTCTGCAAGAATACTTTGATACTTTGCCATGGAAGTATACTTAATGCAGCATGTTAGATTGTTTTGTTTGTTTTCATGGATTATTTGTTCACAGAAGATAGGGAGTATCAACCCAATTTTGTAAGACACTGAACCCTTTCTGACATTCATAGGAGTAAAAGTCACTCAGTACTTTATAACACTCAGTATCTTGCAATATCACAGTTTATGTTGTTGGAATAAGATATGACAGGATAAATTGAAGGGGATTTAAACAGTGTATGCCGTTACCAGTTCTTGTGTTGGAAAGAGGAGTGGTGAGCAAAGCTTAATGCAATGAAGCCAAAACTTGGTTTCAAGCACAGCTGTTAGTAGTTCTGATGATAAAGCTGTCCAAAGAATGGCAATTCTCACTGGCAAATACTTGCCTGCCTGTCAGAGACTTGCTGCTTGACTAAGTTATCTAGCAGTGTTCATGACCAGGCTGAAAAATGTTAGACTCGGGATCATCGCTGCATATGTTTCCTTTACAGATTCAAGGATTGGAATTTAGAGGACTAGTATGCTGTTGTTACAGAAGTTAATCAGGATGAGAAAGCCAGGGTTGGGAATACAATATGTGGGAGAAGTCCATGGTTTTAATTAGGTATAATTGCAGTGTGATTTACTGTGTACTACAACTGGTACATGACATTCTCCAGCAATAGGCAATATTTACAGTATCCTTTTGGGATGCTTATTTACTGGCTCCTTGAAGCGTGTGGATTTTTCCCAATATAAGTATTCTGTAATGTTGTAATATCAGAATACTCATTTAACATGTTAACTAATAGAATTTACATTTTATTTTAAAAATTGGAATGCTCTGTAAGTCATACCATAATTCTGTGTTTATCTGAGTTGTGGGAGCCAAACACAGATCAAACACTAGAATTCTTAATGTTGCAGAGTGGGGTATTTTGGTGTTTGCAATTTGGGAAGTTTTGTTATTGTGGTGGATTATATGTTTGAATCAAAATAACAAAAAATGAATTCAAACAACAACCTGTCCCGTAAAGGCACTTTCTGATAACTCTGAGACTGAACCTGCATGCACAGGCAAAAAGAAATTCAGAGATTTGGGGAACACAGCACCTTCTATGTCTGAAGTGTACAGTAAATCCAGATGTTCAGAAAATCCTTGTAAAAAAGCAGACAAAAAGGTGAATTACCACCAATCCACTGCTGTTATGTGGATTGTCATATGCTTTGTAGCAAATTTTCAAATTTAAACATCAGAAATCATGCTGGATCTAACATGAAGTGTGGTAGCTGGCACAGCAGAGACAAAGTATTTTCCTCTTCTGTAGATTTTCTCGAGGGTTGGGACAAACAAATCTTCTCTTTTACATCCCCCACTTCAACATGAGGAGGACACCTTCCTACCTCAGAGTGGTATTAAAAGGATAAGTATGTGCTGGATGATGTGCTCAGAAGTGATGCAACATTTTGCTGTGTTTATACCATTACTTTTGCAAAGTCTTTTACTTTTGACTTGGGTATGGTAGTGCCATTCTAATACAGAAAAATGCTTATAATTTATTAAAGTAAATGGGTTTGGATCCAATTTTTTGAGGACTTCGGCTTCTTCCCTTCACACCAGAGTGTGCATATTAATAAAAAGAAAAAAAATTACCACAGCTGTGAAATAACTTGTGGCTGGGAGCCACATTGATTGCTTGACAAGGAGGAACAATGTCTCAGGGGTTTCTGTGCATCACATATGTGTTTTGTGAAATCTGTTTCTGGAACTACTGCTGTGTAATATTTCTATGACTAAAGAAAGGTACAAAGAAAACATGACAGAAGTCGGCACTGCTATTGGAAACCCACTGGAGTGTAAAGGATCAGAGTATTGTATGGATATCCCTATACCAATATCGTGTTATGAGTTATGGATCTCATTTTGGAGTAAAATGTGCCTACGTGGGTCATTTAGCAACCTTAATCTCATTTTGTAAAAGAGTAATTTATAAATGTCACGATCTCTGAAGAAATGAAATGGCTTTGTATACACTTTGTTTATACAGGGCTCACTCACAGCCAGAGCATTGCATGTATTGTAATTTATTAGTGTTGTGTTCATCATTCTCTCTAATTTAAAGCTCATAACTGAACATTGCCAACAGTCTTTACAGGGATGAGAAGGAAAGCCTGAAAATGGTATATATAAAAATATATTTTTTTTCCCCAGTGCCTTCTTCTAGTTGTTTCAGGCTCTGAATACTTCTGAGTGTTTCTTCTCAAAGCTCATGCTATTTTAAAATTTATTGACAGGTACAGCAGATTTCAGGTGCATTGCAGGTACTTTGCCTGCATTTCCTTGAGGTCATGCAAAGCTGTAAACGACAGAATTAATTTGATTACATACATACTGTTTATGTTTTAAATATTCTTAGCAGTAATCTGTCTATTTCAGTGGCAATAGCCAAATGCTTATGATTGTAAATGTGTAATTCCTAGCATTCAAAACTCACAGAGGGCGTATAATACCCACTGTTTTTTAAAGTGGCATAATGCTTAGTACACTGTTGATTTTTTTCAGTTATTTAAAGGCTTCTGCTATTAAATGTGTTTCCTATTGTTGATGTTTAACCTATATATTCAGTAACCAACACTTTACAATTACTAGGAGTTTTTTGTTTCTAATTGACACACATTTTTCTAAATACTTATACTTTTTAAATTCTTAATTTTAGTTCCTTCCTTTCAATTGCTTTGTTAACATTTGGAATAATGCTAAATATTGTATCCTTACACAGGGTTGAACAATGTCAAAGCAACTCTTCAAGTTAACAATTCCATGCTGCTGAAGCACTGGCTTACACAGCAGGCCGCTAAGCAAAGCATATGTATTACTCTGCTTATTTAGTTTCAGTCACAATTTCCTTTCTGGAAAACAATGTATTTCTGATTTTCATCTTTCCTATTGTTGCAGCTGCTGCTGTTCTTTTTTAAAAATATTATTATTTGTATTGTATTGTCTGGTCAAAGTCAGGTTTTGTTGCTAGCAGTCTTTTGCAACTGTATACTTAAATAGTATCCCTCACTCACTCATTATTTTATTATCCATGAAAAATTGCAGCCTCTTTATCCATTTGATGCTGTGTCTATTATTCATCCCCATTCTTTTGAAAAAGGCTGAAAACTAGGTGTGTTTCCATCTTCCCCAGTGACTGGAGAGAAAGATCAGACAAGTATCTGCTGTTGGGTTGATGCTTCTTGCTTTTGAGAGAATGACCAGCAATTAGCCAGGTGCATGAGCATCGATTTCCATGGGGCCACACAGGTGGAACGTAGAGCTGAAGATCTTCAGTGGGCTCAAAGCATAGCTCAGGCTGCTGTGTACACCTCTACCTGCGGAAACCTGATTGTACTTCTCTAAAGTGTGACAGGAGTGCCAAGGAATATTTGGAAACATGCAGGTTTAGCATAATACCTGGTTTATGAGGCCTGAAAGTTCCTTCTCTGTTCTCACAGTTTTCCACACTCAGACATTTTTAATATTTCTTTCAGTGAGGAGGCGAATATATCCAGTAAACCAAAAAATGTGTTTATGTCCACGTGGGTGTATATAAAATCTTGAATCTGTCATTTATTTCCAAAGAAGAAAAGAATTTGCCATAGAAACCCTGATAGTAATAAGACTGAAGATTATGATTTCTTTACAGAAAGTTATAGAACTATGGAGGCATAAATCTGTGTTAAAGATTAAAAAGATCATTTTGGAGTCTGGAACTGCAATAGCAGTGGTTGCTTTGGATCAAAGCAATTCTATATTGAAGGGACCTTTTTGTGGTTTTTAGGATACTTTGCCTTTTTTTTTTTTTTTTTTTTTTTTTTTTTTTTTGGTGTAACAGCTTCATTTCAACAGCTGTAATTTCTGGAAAAAAAAAAGAGAGAGAAAAGTCATAGCTATTTTCCTAATTCAGACTCTGACAAGAAATATGAAGACACTTGTGATTTGTACCTTGCACAAAGGGAAAAGGGAGACAAAGAAATCACAAAGTAGCTTGAGCTTAATAACTGGCGTTGGCTTGGCTGTGTCCATTGGTGAGGATCAATAATGCCAAGAGGATTTTTTTTGTCTTCCTGCTTTCTGCCTATCTCATCATTTATAGGCATCACTTCATGTGTTTCCTTCTTCACTTGTAGGTAATCAGAACAAGTAATGTAATTATGCTTTGATCTGTAGAGCCAAAGTGCTCAGAAAGAAGAGCAAAGGTGGATCTTTCTCTGCTTATGGTGTCATTTCAGTATTACTGAGGTACATCGCACAACATAAAAAGTGCATGTCGGTGACAATTACTGTCTCTACTTCCCAAATAGTAACAGACCTGTACAATTCTTTTTATTTCCTTGGGGACAGTAGCTTTTACTATTTTCTGTGAAGGCTGATATTTTTTTTTCTCTTCTAGGAGTTAGTTCCAGCCCTGAATGTGATGTCAAGAAAGAATTCTAATGCTTTTACGAATTTCACTGTAGAAAATGGCAGCCCGATTGCTGTAGTGGGGTACTGGTGTTCTGGAGGATCACATGAAGTTGATTTCATGACACTGAGCTTTTAAAGAAGAGATTTTGCTACTATGGAATTTAACTCATCATTTAACAGGGCAGGCAGGTAGTGATGGACTTAATCACATGCTATTGATTTCTCTGTTCTGATTGAATTAGTTCCTTTATAAATTAGAAGCATCATAAAGAGACAGGTGGATTTTAAAGGCTACTGAAAACTATAGCTATGTGAATAATTGGGGGCTTTACATTTGAGGCCATTAAAGCTCAGCTTTCATTTCATGAGATCAAGTCCAACCTTCTTTAAACCCAGGAAAGTGGAAGGTGTTTTTATTGTAGTGGTTCCATTTAGATTTTCAGAAGCAGACATAAATTCAAGTGAACAGCCTAATTACTGAACATCTTCATGATCTCAGGGCAGGCATTCATTGTGGGCAGTGCTATTATGGAAGAATTTGTCCACTTCCATCTGCTTTTCTCCTTGCTGGTATTATTTCAGTCTTCCTAAGATTTAGTTCTTCGGGAGACTAAACTAGCAATGCAAAGTGTATTGACCAGGAAACAGTTACTTGCAGGTTTCTGTGAACCATGCTAGCTTTACTCATGTGTGTGTTTTGGAGACAATGTTTCATACTCAGGAGGGCTGGTTGCCTCAGCCTGGCAAATGCAGGAGTTTCCAGCAATCATGGACAATTCTGCAGTGCAGCATTCTCTTTCTAGGTTTTCATGTGTATGAGCTGAAAGAGGGGAAAATAATACTCCATTAGGAGGCTTATATTTGTTGTATTATTCTTGACAGGAGAATGCATTTTGGTTTAGTGAGGGATCTGAAGGGAGTTTTATCTCTCCCACTCAATTAATGATAGCCCCTGAGCTGTAATAAAGTGCTTACTGTAGATCTCTGACTCTGGCAAAGTCCTGGCATGCCACTGAAGGCTCCAAGACAGACAAGTGCAGAAACTATTTGCACCAAATTCGTGCTTACTGTTCATCTTCCTTGTTAAATGTTGCTTTATTCCGTCTGCGTACTGCCAAAGAAGCATGAAAGTCTTGAATGCAGAGTGAAGAATTTAAGCAATGCTGTGGATGAGTTTCATATGTACTGAGGGCATATGCAAAATGATCATAAGCATGACAAGGTTGGCTGAATTAAGAATTCTGAATTAATTTATCATCTGTCTGATTCCTCATACAGCCTTGGAATGTTTGCTTTTTCACAGCAAATAATTGTAGCTGCCACAGCTTTACTGTTTTATTTTCAATCCACCGTGGCTAGTCAGAAAAAAAGAAATCATCACATTCTTTCCCTTTTCTTGTTTATGTCTATGCCTTTGGCTCAGAGAGTATGTTGCAACAAAGAACTTCACTGAGTCACAGCAACATGATGGTTGCCTCATGACAGTGTGACACAACATTTTGTAAAAGCACAGGTGGTATGGTACCTTCTTATTTTGGTACCACCTGGATAAGAATCCATTTATATCATTCTACTTATTGGAACCCAGTTTTTCATACTGAAATGAAAACAAAGTGCAACATAGTGCAGAGAGTGTCCAAGGAGCCACCATCAGCAGCAGGAGAACAATCAAGGGCTAAGCATGGAAAGCAATGAGTTAAGCATAAAGAGCCAGTCAAAAACATCCACACATTGCTTATGCTTCAAAATATGTCACTATTCAAGACCATGGTTTGTTTTGTAAAATACAGGTTTTGTGTCTTGTGTTTATTTCTTAAAATAAAAAAAAACCCCTAGATATTTCACAGGCCTTGCCCCTGGCTGATGTGGATCTAATGATACATGCCTCTCGCAATGCTCACTTCTGCTTCCTTGTCCCTCTGCTCCCCAAACCTTTGCTGGTGATCATGTTGGAGATGTGGATGGCTTGAAGGAATGTCAGAAACCTGGACTTCTCTCTGGACACACAAAGCTTTATGATTTTACTGCTCTAAGAGCACCCTCTGGTCATGAGTTGCTTTTAGAACAAATGTCTATCACCTACTCATTTGACCAGGAACTGTACACACGCATTTAGAAACCCCTGCTGCTTTCCAAGGCACATTCTCCTGTAATATGGGATTCAAATGGCAGGCATAGCGGCTTTAATGACATTAACTCTTTTTCTGAGAACAAGTAATCTCTTCTAGGATTTTCACTTGCTATTACTGTTAAAAACATGTCAGAATTTTCACTGCAGAGACGTTTCATGTTTTGATGGCAAATAATTTTCATCTGTCTGAAATTTGGTGTGCTAGCTCAGCCCTTATTTAGACATCTAAATAAGCAATTTTGTTTTATCAAAATATTCATCATACTAAATTCAGCACACTATAAAAGTAAAAGCCATTGCACCAGGACTTGGTTTTCATCACTTTTGGAAATATGGCACTTAAATTTGATTTAGAAAGATGACTCTGAACAGTCATATTTTAAAAATTGGAAGTCTAGTGCATAATAATATGTAGTTCAGAGCTCCTGCGTCAAGAAGACACCATCTTAAGATAATCTACCAGCAAGCATATCTTTGTCTATGGCTGTTTTTATTGCAATGGCCTGGCTTTTTTTTTTATTTATTTTTTAATTTTTTATTTTTATTTTTAAACATTAAAAAACTGATTGCTTCTGCACTTGAAATATATTTTTTTCCTACCTCCTTCCAAGCTGTGTCAAATGTTCCACATTACAACCTG
The DNA here is from genome assembly GCF_017590055.1 of Onychostruthus taczanowskii. Classification (NCBI taxonomy): domain Eukaryota; kingdom Metazoa; phylum Chordata; class Aves; order Passeriformes; family Passeridae; genus Onychostruthus; species Onychostruthus taczanowskii. The sequence continues at coordinate 5,892,106 of NW_024505561.1, read as the reverse complement.
CACTGTCAAAACATCATCAGTGTCTTGACACAGTTTTAAAATGGGAAGTCTCAGGAGCTGAATGCAGATTGGCAGTGCAAGTAATGCTATCTGGGGACAAAGAAGTTAAAGAGAGAGGTTGAGGGATTTCAGTAACACGTAATTCTGAGCTGGGTTCAAGGTAAAAATGAGGAAGTTTACTAATTTTATGGGTTCTAGCTGATAATGCTAGTTTGCTTGGATCAAGGGGTCTTTGAATTGTTGTCAGCAGATCTCAGGAAGTCTTTGAGGCTACAATAAGTGCTGCAAAGCTGTCCTGTGGAAGCAATCAGATTTGTCTTTGCTGAGATCTCCACTGGCTTTAATACAGCACAGCAGACACTTCAGGTCTTAGTGGTACCCCAAAGCCTCAACCTCTGTTATGCTGCTGGCTGAAATGAAAAAACATGGAGTAAGACATAGAGGTAAGACAGACAAAGACTAAGACCCAGATGTGCTTGAGAGGGTCTAGCAATGACTTTTGGAGACTTCTCATAGCATGCTGTGATAGTTGCTGGTTTTTTTGCATTTCAACTAGAATGGAACAGAAAGAGTCAAATGAAATAGTCGCTTGTACAAAATGGAAGAAAAAGTTTATACCTTCACAGTCTAGCAAATAAGATCATCATTCAGGGAACCACAGGCTATAAAAATGAGGTTTTAGCTTAGACCAAATCTACCTGGAAACAGTGTGACATCCTAATTACAACAACAGATCATAGTTATAGTAAAACAGCTTAATTTTCATGGTTAGGTATTAAAGGATGGGCTTTGTCCTTCAGCAGTGTTCTTCTGGCAATGACTCATCCTCAGTTCCCAGATGCAGGCACAAAGGACACCCTCTTTATCCCAGAAGTGGCATCTTTAGAGAAGCTAAGGAAGATTTAACACAAAAGGGGCTGACTGCTTGTTAAAGTTTATTGACATCTTTCAGCTTATATAAATGTTATCCTTTTGATAAGTTAATAAATTTAGACATCTTATGTCTTTCTTTCTTGCAGTGCTTGTATTGCGTGACTTTGGTTTATTTGCCCTGTTCTGCAATTAATGTTTTAGGTAATGGTCTTATGTGGATTGCTTAATTTCATTCCAGAGCTCATTTGGTGAATAGTTTTACTTTGCTTCTCATTTGAGGGTCATCACGTCTGCCTATAACTCAGTGTCCCTCCTCTGGTGGTAGGCACTCTGCTTAGTAATTCATGAGAAATGTCAAGGTTTGATAGCAATTCTTTGGCCCAGGCTGGTTAGGAACTGCTAGTTAGACTTAGAATTTTTTTTTTTTCTTCATAGCCTTCTTAAGCTCCTTCTCTGCAAGTGCTAGCTATGTAGGTTTGTAGTGCTGAAGCAGGTCAAAGGGCTGTGCCAAGTGTATGTAGGAAGGTGTGGGAACATTGCTTTAGAAATATTGAGTCAGACAGAGTAGTGAAAGCTGACAGCGTATGCCAGAAGTAAAGGCAAGGTAACTCAACACGAAAAGTCCGTCTGCTTAACGTGGTTCCTGACTGTTGGACTTGGTTTGCTGTGTCTGAGGAAATGAGCCTAATAAGCACATAGTGGTTGCCTCAATGTGCTTAAAAGAAGGACATTATATGGTTAATTTCTGCCACAAATAGTCTGTAGCTTCAAAGTCTTTCATGATTTCTACTTGAAGAAACTAAAAGTTAGAAAGTCATCCTGTACAAGCATTTAGAAGATGTAAAGGAAACAAGCGTAGCATGCAGTTGTAGTATTTATTTTGTTTATTTATTTATTTATTTATTTTATAAAGGGGATCCTGGCCCATATATAAGTCATTGTATGTATAAGAGCTTGACCTGCCATGTAAGATGCCATGGAGATTGCTGGTTCAACTTCCCTTTAACACCTGCCAGCCCATTGTTTTTCTTATAAATGACCAAAATGAAGTGTCAGTCAAATGGAACAGATATGTCAAATTTTGTTGGTTTTCCTATCCTTTTCATGAGGGAAAAAAAGGAGAAATTCTTGGATGTTTCACTTGTTTTATCATTTTAGCAGCTGGGATTGCTTAATCACACAGCCATACTTTACTAGAGTCTCCATATGGCATATGAATGTAGGAAAAGCAAACTATACATGACATGCTTTCTCCTCTGTAATTTATAGACTAGAATATAATAGAGAGGGTCAAAAGGATCAATGGAATAGACTGTTTCAGTTGGAAGGGACCTACAACCACCATCTATCTAGTCCTGCTGCCTGACCATTTTGGGGCTGACCAAAAGCTGAAGCATGTTAAGTGCATTGTTCAAATGTCTCCTAAATGCTGACAGTCTTGGGGCATCAACCACCTCTCTGGGAATCCTGTTCCAGTCTGAGCACCCTCTCAGGAAAGAAGTGCTTCCTAGTGTCCAGTTTAAACTTCCACATGTGCAGCTGTGAACCATTCCCACATGTTCTTATTCTGAGTACCAGGGAGAAGAGACCAGCACCTCCCTCTCCATTTCCCCTCCACAGGAAACTGGTGAGCAATGAAGTTTTTCTTCAGCCTCCTTTTTTTCCAAAGTTGATCAGCCTATGAGAACTTTAACCTTCCAGCCCTGTTTGTCCAGCTTTATTGTCCTCCTTTGGAAGCATTCTGTGGCCTTCACATCCCTCTTATTTTGTGGGACCCTAGGCTTGGCTTTGATTGATTTTCTTTTCCCAAAGGTGACATCTTTCTGTTTCTTTCCTTTCATCACCTTGCCTTCAGTCTTCTGTTCTCTCCTTGTTCTAGCTTTTTTATTTTATTGTGTAGACATGGCTACACTCATTTTTACACAGTAGCTTTTGATCTAATGGTGTTACTGGAAGGTGAGAAGCTGAAACAATGAGCAGTGCGTCACTGGCAGCTTTGACCTCATTTCTTTTTAATTCTTTTCAATTCTTTTCTTATACTCTGAGTAAAAATCACTCAGAGGAATTTGAAAAGGACACACCTGTGCCCTTTCTCAACCTATTTGCACATGAGAAGGTGGCTGAGAAAGACTGGACTTGGCTTCCAGTTCCCACCTTCCCACCTCAGCTTGTGATTGTTCGGGTACACATAGTCTGTGGATCCATTCTGCACACCAAGGCTGGGAAATATTCTGTGTTAAAGATAATTTTTCAGCAGGAGTGCACAACTGCTGCATCTAAAAGCTGTGGCAGATGTACAGGGACCTAAAGCCAAAGTAGGCTTTGGCATTTCTTAAAATTACTTTGCCTCTGAGAACAAGTGTTTGTGAAACTATGTCCCAACACAGAGAAACATGCACACAGAAGCACACACAAATGTCCCTCATGCTGTAGTGCAGGGACTGACTGTACAGTTTCCTACCACCCCTTCTAGTATGCTCCACAGAGCAGGTATTTGGGGGCACCTTCCTTTGGCAGGTAGGACCAGCCCTCCTGCTCTGCACATCCGAGCTGCAGTTGCCTGACCAGCATGGTCTTTCCCCACACATCCTGCTCTGAGGTTCTCTAGTGACCTTCAAAGTGTTCCACCATGGAAACCAGTATTTTTAAAGAGTTTGGAGTGATAAGAAGTAGCAGGACTTAATGCCGCTACCCAGGGAAAGAAAACTCTTTGGCAAAACATTCCTAGGTTTTTTTCTTTCATAATACTCTAAAAGTTTAATAAGAACGTTTTCCATCTATGATAATCTTATTTCTTCTGTTTGGACTTGTGCTTCAATATCTATCCTTGAGACCTTTCTGTTAATTGTTTCCTTTAAACAAGGACCTTATATTCTAAAACTACTAATGTCAAAATAGGTCAAAATAATATTTATCATCATCCCAGATACTATTGCTGTGACATATACATAGTTTTTTAAGAACAGCTCCCTGCATGAAGGAAGTAAAAGAGCTCAGATAACCTTTTCTATGTTGCTGTTTGTTTTTCTCTGGTGATTGTTGAATATTACACTTAGCAGAGTTGTGTGGTTTCTAAAACAGTTTCTTCATGTATAAAATTAAACCTTTTTTTTGTCATATTATATTTTTTCCTTAAAAGAGAATTAATAAAACATCTCATAAATAAAGACCAAATTAAATTGGTTTTGTGGTAGAGTGATTAATAGTAGGAACACAATATCTGTATACCACCATAAAAAAAAAAGGAGGAGAAATGCAAAGACATTCAGCTTTCAGGCAATGTTTTCTGCTGTGTATTCTCAGGTCAGATGCAGGCTCGTAGCAGATTTTTGTGCGGGTTGATGGCAGGAGACCACGAGGCAAAAGTAATATATCACCTTCATATTTTGCCTTGGTCACCTGGAGCATGTGTTGATAGAGAGAACTGTATTGCCCTCTGTGGTTTTTCCTTCCTTCCATTTACTTTTTATCAATTTCACTGATAGAAAATAACCTCTATTTGAAATCCTCACCATTTCCTAAAAATCTGCCTTGAAAATTGACTACTGACTGTGTTAGTATAAAAGAAATATCTATCTTAGCTGCTGATAAAGTGGTTTTTAAAAGTGTTTCTCACAGTGATATCTAAGTGCTGAAACTTGATTAGGAAAATGACAAAGATTCAGTGGTGTCTGGAAAGTGACAATAAAAAATGGTGTTAAATACTGTGAGATAACATGATTTCATGAGATTTACAGAGAGTCACTAATGTAAGTCACTTGAGAAACAATTCAGAAAGGAATTGCTTCTGAGCATTTGATACCAAGCTACTCATGTTTATAGATTTTTCTGATTAGCTGAACTGAAATTCCCAAGATATGAAATACCGAAGATGCAATCTTTTCAGTTTATAACAGTGGACAAGGAAAATATGGAAAAAACCTAAACTGACAGTAGTACTGCTTTGAAATTTTGCCTATTAGCTCTTCTCTCCACTCTGTGCTCCAAGGCTGTGAGATCAAAGATTGGCTGTGGGTTTCAGAACAGGAGGACCTTCCTGGCACTTTAGAGGAGGTCCCTGGGTTACCCTGCAGAGCCAGGGAATGAAATTCTTCCCAAGATGGAGCTAGTCAGTTGAGGGATCATGACCACACACTGCAGAGTCCTTACTCTGCGAAGTCATCATCAGAAGGATCCCCATGCATGGCAGTGGCTGTTGCGGTCAAAAATTCACCAAAATACCTGACAATGGGGCTGAGCCCCAGTGCTGGCCACAGTGTTTGTTGTTGTTAATGTAGGTTAACTATAAATAATGCTTGCCTTTTCAGAAAGAGTAAAATCTGTTCAGTGTGAAGCATTAACAGCAAAATCCCTTGCTGCTCAACAATGAGAGAGTAAAGAAAAAAAACTACATGCAATATTTAATATAATGTTTTTCTTATTAGCCTTGCAAATTTAATTAATTTCTTTGCAATGATTAATTAAGTTATTCTTTAGGTTTTGAGAGAATATTATTTCTGTTTCTTGTGTCTGTCAATGTTCAGGCCTGGTAAGTATTTTTAAGATCAAATTATGGTGTCAGAGAGACATAAAGCAGTACTTTAAGTATGGGGTTTCAGGGTTTCGTTAGTACTCTTACCAAAGGTTAAGCTTTCCAACTGCTTGTTATTCTCAAATTTAAAGCCACATTTAAATATAGATTCTAGTGACAGAGGTGACTGTATATAGTGCACACACATACACATCTATTTAAACTCACATAAATGTAGTTTAAGAGATGAAGAGACTTCTTGTTACTCTTTGTTATCTACAGTTCTGTCCTTGCATCACTGGTACATAGTCTTTTCTATTGTCAGATATGAGCAAGTCTACTAGAAATAGTTAATAGCAGAAGAGGCTCTCAAAAAAACAGTTTTAGGGGATGTATTGCTGTGTATAATGTGCTTTTTTACTTTCAAAGGGGATGCATCCTGTTAAAATGCAGTAATTGTGTCCATTTGTCTTTGGAAATGAGATAACTTAGGAAATGGGAGCTAAATGGATGATAGAAAAGGCAGCTGTTGATAGAAAAAGATTTTGCAGGAAAAAAAAATATTGTTGGCCCTGAATTAGTGCTGTGTCTGTTGGTCTGTTGCAATGACGTCTAAATTAAGTCATAATAAAATAAAATAATTTGTGACATTCTTGATGACTTTCCAAAACACTTATGGAAGGGGAGAGAGACTTTTTTTTTTTCAAATAAAATATAAGTTGTGTGAGGAAATGTTACCAAGCAATTACAGAATTTCATCTAGAAATTCCACACCAAAATTTCAGTTCCTTAAAAGACAAATAAATGAAAGAGGACATTAGAGTCTGGCAGAGATATTTCAGGCTTTTTTTTTTAAGGCTGTCTGATGCCTATAATTCTTTCTCTGAAGGAATTAACTCCCGCTGCTCTTGCCCCAGGTGGAATGAAACCTTTCCCTCATTAGGAGAAGATTGTTTGTTGTCTGCACTATCATTACCTGCACGTACTGAGGGCTGTGAAAAGCAAACAATGCCGAATCGTGGCTGCCGCCCCTGGTTGCACTAATACTGCTTTACCTGGAGCTTCTAGAAGTAGTAAAGCAAGGGAGGTTTTCTCCAAAAAACAAACATGCTATGTATTTATAAATTAGTTTGGACTTCAGCAGGAAAGTCTGCTAATGTTCAAAACTGAAATCAGTTTAAGAATTAATCTAATGTTGAATAGCTGTTTTTTCTAGTGCCCACCTGTGAACAAAAGAAGCAGCCAGGAATTGTTCATTTGGCAAAGACATTAGAGGTGTGCTAAAATCAAAATAAGAAATGGAAAAATCCTTCATGCCATTTTGTAAGTTTTGCTTTTGCACAGGGGTGTGATGGGAAAACAGCTGTTAACTGGTGAAAGGCAAGGGCCACTAGAATAATATTTGGGAAGCGAAAACAGGAGTTTGAGGCATTGATGTGATTGAAGAGAGTACATTTGCAAGCTCAGTTTTTCACCTCCCATCTTACCAGCAGCTTTCAACTGACTGCCTGGCTGATGGCTGATGTCTAGGCCAGTAGAGAGATGTAGAGAAAATCTGCCTTTTCTCTCTGTCTTGGCTGCACAGAGCTGTGTGATGCTGGTGATGGAAAGCAGAAGAATTTGCATAGCTGTCTGTCCAGTGTCTGCCAAAAATTGTACTGGCTCCCAGTGGCCATCTGCAGGGCTGTGAATTACTAATGAGGTTTATCCAGGTCTTCTTCCCTCCTGTTTTTTTGCATTGCTTGAGGAGATAAACAAGAAACATAGAGGAGAGAGATGGTTTTTCCCTGTAGTAGGGAGGATTTCCTGATACAGGGTGTAAAACAATGATGGAACCATGTGGGGAAACTGGTCTTTCCACAGAACTGAGGCTGAGCCAGCAGCACAGCACTACAGATTGGTCTTGTGGCCATTCAGCTTGTTCTACTTTCAGTGCAGGTTTTTATAATCTATCACCACTCTGAAGGTTTTTTTCCCTTTTTTTTTTATTTTATTTTATTTTTTTTTTTTTTAATGGAGGCAAGGGAAGGGAAGAATAAGCTGAGTTGTATCTCTTCTGACTTAATTTCTGCTAGTAAAAAGATTCCATAGAATGTCATAAGAATAATAAGCGTATACATCTTAGAAGTGTAAATACAATTTATATCAGCAAAGCAAAGGGATATTTTGAATAGAATAGGGTAGAATAGAATAGAATAAAATAAAATAAAATAAAATAAAATAGAATACAAAAAAATACAATTTCAGTTGGAAGGGACCTACAAGAGTCATCTAGTCCAACTGTCTGACCAATTCAGAGATGACCAAAAGTTAAAGTGTGTTGCTAAGGGCATTGTCCAAATGCCTCTTACACACTGACAGACGTTGGGAATCGATCACCCCTACAGGAAGCTGTTCCAGTTTTCAACCACCCTGTTGGCAAAGAAATGCTTTTTAATTTTCAGTCTAATTTTGCCATTTGAACTGTAGTGTTGGGCTTCCATGGGAGATGGGCTGGTGCATCAGTGACACAGGTTGTGCTGAGGCAGGTGCTCAGTTCAGAGCTGGGATGTCTTGCTCTGCTCCTATGAAAATATATTGGAGCTCAAGCCTTGATTCAGGAGGTTCTGGGCTCCATGAGCTGACTCATCTGAGGACATACACTACTTGAATTCTAAGTGAGGTGACACAAATGAAGTGTTTTTTGTTTAAAAACGTATTTTGTAGAAGCTGACTTGAAAGTGACTGAAATGAGACCTTTTGGTATATTGTCAGATGACAAGAAAAGGATAAATCAATGCAGCATGCATTTTCTTAGGAGAAATATGCATCAGAGTGTGGGCATAAGAAAGTGGGATCCAATCTTGGTATTTGGTTTTGGAAATTTCAAAGGCTTTGGTGCCAAAAATTTTATTCAGTGTCAGGACATCCTACAAAGATCTGCAAGGGGTAAGCAGATGGATGTTCAGTGTGTTCCTTTTCCCACTCCCTTGTTGAGTTTGGACCAGTTCTATGACAATTAGCATGCACCCAGAATAACAAGCTTTAAAAAGCTGAAGGGAAGGAAGAAGTTTAAGCGTATGTTAGAATATTCTGGGTAGACATATAGAAATGAGAAGGAGGTTTTGCCTCATTTCCTGGTCTAGACATGATAGAATTAAACCTCTAAATTTGTTCTGGTAGTCCTAATTTAGTTTCATAGCTGATGGAGGGAAATGGGCAATTTCAGAAAGTGTTTCATTTGACCATTTTTAGACACATTGTTTGGGCTGAGCTGGATTCCTCTTTGCAAATGCTAGTTTATTTCCATTGGATAAAGAGTGATCAGGCTAGTTTGCTCAGACCTCACTGTCTAACACCATATTCATAGGTTAGACTGTGTGAATTTCACCTGAATTGTAGGAGACAGGAATGGTGATCAATGAGTTGATCAAGAAATGTGTTTTATCATGATAATTTTGTTCTACTCCATTTGCAGTGACTGTGTGACTCAACATAAAGACCAGTCAATATTTTCCTGCCTCATTCTCAAAGGAAGATCACCAAAGAGGAAACAACCAAAGAGGAAACATATTGTTTCTATTCAGTCCATGAGAAAATCTGAGATCTCTTTGTCTAAGATGGTTATTTCTCAACAGATTCTCATTAATGAGTTGAGGCAGAATAGTACCAACTTAGTGAGCAATTTTGGTTCACGTGCAGCACTGTGAAGGGCTGCCACACAGGAGTACTGGAGGCTGGGCAGCATTTTACAGTGCCACATTCTCCCAATTACCTGTTTCCTAAACACAGCTTTATGAGAACACTTTGTGGCACCATGGGCTGTTTCCTCTGAACTGTAATTAAATTTATACCTGGAGTTTTAGCCCCTGGGAAACAGGTTTCCATGAGGAGATAAGATATCTAATACAGAGGGACCTCTAAGGAATATTGTACAGTGTTCAATGTTATACCTGCATCAAAACTTAAATCCTAACATGCAGCAGAAGACTTTTGCCACATATATATAATGTAGCTATCAAATTCCAGTATTTACTTGAAATGTTAGTTTTTTTCTGCTGAGATTTGAATGTTCAATGAATTGTTAATAGAATGTATTGGAGAGAGGATACACTGCCCCACAACACAAGGTTATGTGTCCTGATTGTACATTGCAAATATTTAGGCACAATATGACCTTGACGATCTTGTTTGCTGTTTTGTCTCTTGGGACTTTCTCCTTCTCATTCACCTGTATTTGTAGTAGGCCTTGCAGAGTACACGCAGCTGACACAAAGTTATTTTTCTAAGCACTTACTTGGTCTGTATTCCTGGACTCTTCATCTCTCTGTGGCATCTTTTATCTTCCCTCTCAAGGGCCCTGCACTATCTGTCATTTACTGCTAAGACCCAGTTGGCCCAGGATGCTCAACTATATCTTCAATTTTTTAATTATCAAACCAGCATTTTTGACTTTGCCCCTTAATCTAGGAAGTGCTAATACCTAAACTTTTTCAAAACTCTTTATGAACCTTTATGTGTAGAATTGAAGTGTTATCTTAAAAAGTGCTTTTTCTTTGTGAACTATAAATTCTAGCCTCTACAGCAGAAGAGAAATCTATGGATTTATGCAACATTTCATTGAAAATTTTATTTTAATTTTATGGCTATTCAGTCTTTTTGTCGCGCTTTATCACAACAAATAGGAAAGTGGACATAAGATTTACTTTCTCATGCATTCTCTCCCTTTGAAAAATTTGGTGGTTTTTTTTTTTTCTGTTTGTTTGGGTTTTTGTTTTTGTTTTTGTTTGGGTTTTTTTTGCCTACCTCCTTGGGTCAGTCCCACTTTTATCCTAATATCTTTCTTCACCATATCTTCTGGTCTTTCTGTGGCTCTACAGGCTTGGGGTGGAGGGAATTACCTGCACTCTCTGTTGCTCTTCTTCCCTTTCAGAGAACAAAACATGGTGTTCCAATTAAGGCTGTACTGGTTCATGCACAAGCTTTATAATCAAATGCAAAATTACTTTTTTACTTTTTTTTTTTCAGATTTTATCCCAGGATTGCTTATTTTATTGATTTGCAGGGTGAGCAGGTGTCTTCACTGAGCTCTTCTGCAGGATGTCCATGTTCTTCTCTCATGAACATTTTATCTGCGATAATTTCTTCCTATTGACTACTTATTTCTATTGCCTAAAATTAAGTACCTATTCTCTAAAACATAGAAATACTCACTCCTTTCCCATTTCTCTTTTCTTTCTCCTTTGGTCCTATTTAAAAATATAAATATTGGTATTTTACCACCAAAACTATTAAAAAATCCTGAGTTTCTTCAAACTGTGGTTAAAGTGTTTAGTGTATTCAGTCTCCTTCTGTGTATTTTCATTTAATTTCTTCACTTTTGTTTTTTTAAATACTCCTCTCAGAAGACTGGTGCAACAGTGTCCTCTTATGCTATGATTATTCCATGGAGGAAATAATTAATTGGTTTTTTGTCACTGTTACTTAGTGGCTTGTAGGTATTTCTTAAATTGATTTCAGCTTCTTTAAGAGGAGAAACCTGAGAATAGCTCCAAGTCCTGCACACTGCAAAAGAAGCTATTCGAGGAGATTTATATAATCTCTAATAATTTTAGAGATTAAGCATATGTCACATATTTTGCATATGTAGCTGAAATATCTTATAATCACTTGACATTTGGAGCTTTTTATTTTATATCCTTTAACTTTATGAAATTGACTTCCTTCTCTTGGTCATTGGCTCTTGAAATGCGAGTACTACAAGTGAACCAGGACTGCTGGTAAACGATGGAAAATGGCTTAGTGAGCCCTTCCATCAGCTCCTGTTGTACTCTGCAGTGAGTTTCATCTGGCCTCATAGGGTTGTGTGTGACTAAGTGGTGGGACATTTATTTTCCATTTAATAGATCAAGAACTAAATAAATTTTGGCAAAAGTATCAATCCAAAACGGAATGAAAAATATGAAATTGTTAGCATAATTCAGGAAAAATAGATTGTTCAAAGTATATTGAGACCTGAGAAGTTGCTTGTTTTGGTTTGATAAACTTTGAAGATTAAATTTAAAAGTTACTGTTGATTTAATACAAATAAAAATAAACAGGTCATGTAGGAGAGCTGCACCTTCTGGGAGGCATGATCACAGGGCATGACTCGGATTGTTTGGGAACGTCTGTCTGCTAGAGCAAATATGCACTGGGACATAGGATGGAGACCATATTTACAGAAAGGAGGGATCTGCAGAAAAGTAGGTCTTCAAAAGCATTGTGGGCAGCAGAGGGGCAGAATCCCTCTGCTCTGCTCTGGTCTGGTCTGCTGAGACCCCACCTGCAGTGCTGCATCCAGCTCTGGAGTTCCCAGCGCAGGAAGGACATGGAGCTGCTGAAGAAAGTCCAGAGGAGGCTACCAAGATGATTAGAGGGATGGAACCCCTCTCGTGTAACGAAAAGCTGAGGGGATTTGGATTGTTCAGACTGGAGAAGATTTTGGAGTGGCCTAATTGCAACCTTCCAGTACCTGAAGGGAGCCTGCAAGAAAGATGGAGAGGAACTTTTTACAAGGGTGTGTTGTGATAGGACAATGGGAGTGGCTTTAAACTGAAAGGCAGTAGGTTTAGATCAGATATTAGGAAACAAATTCTTCCATATGAGAGTGGTAAGGCATTGAAACAGATTGCCCAGAGAAATTTTGGATGCCCTATCCCTTGAAGTGTTTAAGGCCAGGTTGAGCAAATTGGTCTAGCAGAAGGTGTCCCTGTCCTCAGAGGGAGGTTGGAACTAAATGACCTTTGTGGTCCCTTCCAACCCAAGCCATTCTATGTTTCTATTCAATGACTCAAAGGCATAGGATAAACAAATATGTGATAGTTGAGACTGGACAAAGTCCAAAATAGGTATAATTTTGTTAGTGATCAAGATGCCTGATAGATGGAAGAAATTATTAAGAACTGTATTTTCTGCTTCCTTATGTTTTCAGATCATGACACTGTACCTTTCTGGAAAATATGCATAGGTTAGAACCAAATTATTTAATTTGACGTCTTTTATAAATTGGAATTCTCCTTGGGTCACCAGACACCTTTTAAAGCACAGAAAAAGGATTAGAAAAAGGATTGTTTTGTTTTGTTTTTGTCCACACTAGGCAAAGGGTCTGTATGCTGTCTTTTTAGCTAATTTTTGGGGGTTTTGGTTGGTTTTGCTTTGTTTTTTTTCGTGTTGTTTTGTGTGTTTTGCTCGTTTTTGGTTTTTTGGTTGTTGTTGTTGCTAGTTTTTTTTTTTTTTTTTTTTTTTTTTGGTTTTTTTTTGGTTTTTTTTTTTTTTTTTTTGCTAGGTACCTACCAGGCTGGTACCCTACCATAAAAATTGATGCATTGCCATAGTTTTAGTCATTGAAAGGAAGAAACTGATACTAGTAACAGAGGAATTTTCCTCTTGTATAGCCTGCCTCTGCTTCTGTAATTCCTCTTTTCCTTTTGGACATCACTAACCTCATAATTTACCCTACATTCTGCTTTGGAAATGTAGATTTCCCGGGAGACACAAAACTAGCTTTATTTAAACACAAGTCTTTGGTTCAATTAGAGTTTTGAATTAGAAGCTATGAAAGAATTTTAAAGAAAATTCTAAGTGATTTGGTTTTTCTTTATGTTTTTGTCTTTTTTTCCCCAGTGCTGATATATGGCTGATATGTCTGCCCACACACATAACAGAAAACCCACCCTAGAAGCTGAAGTAGGCTTTTTGGCCTCAAAGATTAGGCACATTAAAATTAAACACATTTGTTGCCTTTCATCTTGTTTAATGTATTTTATACGCTACAGGGTTTTAAAGTGACATTTCCCTGTAAGCTCTTCAACAGATGCTCACATTTCTTCAGACCTCACTTATAGAACATATCCTTATTTAATAAGGGGTCTTTGTGATTTTCTGTATTAGAAAGTTGATAAAGGCCTTGTCAGAAAACCATTCCTTTGCAGACATTTCTAGGGAAAATAAGCCGATCTAGGTTCCTTTCATGTTTATCAGCTGTGTAGATGAACCCATCACTTTAGTACTGTCATCACTTTAGACTACAACACTCACATCCAGGAAGGATTTTTGTCTCAATTATTAAAATAGGTTTTGACTGTGTTATCACCTCTAATTAAAAACACAACATTAAATTTGTGTTAACAAAGATGTGTGCACACACTAATTTTACTTTTAGGGGTTTTAATGCATTAGAGTATCAAAGGCAGGCTGTACCTGTACTTTGTACTTTTCTTGGTGGATTATCTGTTATATAAGTATTTTTCCTACTTTTACGCAAAACTACTAGAAGGAAACAAATGCCTTAGTAGGCAACTTCTATTTTCTTCTCCCCTTAATGCCTCATTTTGGCAGGGAGGAACCATCTGCACAGTACTGTAATTTCTTCCCACTAATGTATGCTCTGATGAGAAACATAGAGGAGAAAATCAGTCCTTGTTATAGACAGATTTAGGGGGTGGTATTTGCTTGACTAAAAGCCTCCTTACTTCACTTCTTTAAAGCTTCATAGTAATAGTGTTTGCCATAGGTGTCTCCTGTGTCTAGATGGCCTTGCCAGTTGCATGAAAAGTGATTAATGACAACTCCTACTCTTTGCATCCTGCATTTTACATTTTGTGTGCAGGCACACGTTGCAATGGCTTTTGCAAATACTTTCTGGCTGTAACCAATGAATGTTTAGACAGGCCTGGTCACATGAAAGTCTAGAATGTCTTCATTTTTTAAAATTTGAATCTTAGCATTTTATTTTAGATTTCTCTTTGAATGTGAAGTTCATAATTCTGAATTAGCCTTATTTAGTCTTAGCTTTTAAAAGCTCAGTTCTCCTTTACAAATGAATACCAGTTCTGTTCTTCTTCCAAGTAATCTTTTAGCCATTAGGGATTCTCATATTTTCTGTCTCCATACTTAAAACATGTTCCAGTTTAGCAAAGACTTCTGTGAGTTCAAGCTCTGCTAAGGTGATATAACATGAAAAGTAGTCAGATATTTAAATACTTCCAATGGGAAACACAAAACAAACTCATATAGGCAATAAGAAGATATTATTTTGAAATTTAAGAAAGATTGTGATTGTCCAAATCTGAAAACAAGGAGTGTTTTTTCAAGAGCTCCTTGTCATTATAAATTTACAGATCTCCTGTTTTCCTGGGAGAAGGTGGTAGATTCAAGGAACAAAAACTCCTTGCATTTTAGTATTCCCTAATCACAGTGGCCTTGGAGGGTTTATAGACTCTGTGTTTTTGATTTGGAGTCCATGGCTTCTATAAGCACTGTATGTACACTGATACTTGCTTCCTTTTAGGGAGGAGGTCTGAGGCAGACTTGCCTTTCAATACATCCAAAATGAAGCACCTAAGATACAGAATCATGGGGTAATTTAGGTTGGATGGGGCCTCTGGAATTCATCTGGTTCAATTTCTGCTTGGGCCTGACCAGATAAGGTTGCTCAGAGTCAAATTTGAATATTCCCAAGGATGCCAATAACCTCTCTGGGTCACCTGATTCAACATTTGAACTCCTTTTGTATATTAGCAGACAAATGAAGATGTTTAACGGAAAAGTTCTTCTTTTGCACAGACTGGCATTGCAGAGAATCTTTTTCTGAGGTACTGCATCTTCAACTTCAGTGAATCAAGGGAATTTCCCACATTTCTTTCCCACTATCAGGGCATTGTGCTCCTGTTTTTTTCATGGATAAACCATACACTGGAGTAGCAGAGGTCCAGGTGATGCCTCACTTTTCCTCCTTCCTGGCAGTTGACTTATCTCTATACACAGGCAGACCAGACCCATTAAAGTCTTGTCTGTCATTTAGAAGACCCAATATTGTATGTTGTCTGTGATCATCTGGAAGGATTTTTAGCTGTCTTGTTTTTAGTTTGGATAATATCTGATCAAAGGAAACAGGGTTAAGGTTGGTGCAGGAGAAATACTCCTTTAGGTAATTCTGTGATTACTCAGGAGAGCATCACTTCAGAAAAATGTTAGAGTATAAGGAAAAATGAGGTGTGCTTGGCAAATTAAAGAGTTTTAAAATAACTGGTGCAACAGCAGCACAGCCACCCAGATTTTTAAACATGCCCTGGAATAAACTAATAGAGAATTATGCATGTACAAAATGGAATTATATAGGTGCAAGATGGAATTCTACATACAAGACAAACAGGATAGAGGTAAGTTGGAAGGAAGGAAGGAAGGAAGGAAGGAAGGAAGGAAGGAAGGAAGGAAGGAAGGAAGGACGAACCCTGGCTTTGGAAAGGGCAGTGTATGGCACAGAAAGATCTTTTCTTTCAGTGTGCTGTGCTGAGGAAATGGCATGCTGTTTGTTTATTAATAACAACAGAAAGGTCAAATATTGTTCCTTTTGCTATCAGCGGTATGTTCTGTCTGCTGCTGTCCCTAGAAAATTCCCAGGGCATTAAGGGAATGAAGGTCATGTTGTAAGTTCACATCAAAAAGATGATGCTTCAAGATGCTTCTTAGGAAATTATAGGCAGAATGAGTACATTTTGTAACTTGATTATAAGTGATGTGTGTCATGGATCACAAGGTCAAAGGCATTGGAGTGAATTCCTTCCAACTTTAGCACATTTGGCTGGTATTTTTATTTTAACATTTATAAGTAAAATGCAAAGACTGTGGTTTGTGTGAGTACATGCAACAAGGTTGAAACTTTTCAGTCAGCTGGTGCCACACAAAGGTCTGCAAAGGTCCCATACTTTTTCTGGCACTTCCATTTCAGGCTGGCTTCCTCATGTGGAGCCTGAAAGAGAAGGTACGTGGGACCTTGTTGCATGTGGGGCAAAACAGTAAAGCCTTTTTTTTTCTCCCTGGGAACAATGTGGAGGATTCTGTGCTCCATGTCAATTAATATTACTCTGTAATATTACTGACAGTGAGGGGATTTTCTCCACTGTTAAGAATATGACTGAAGATCAATGATGAGGTTTTTTTCAAAATACTGGAATAGCAGAAAGAGAGAAGTCATGAAGGAAGAAAAATTAATTAAAAGATTGTGACCACTCAGTTCAGAAAGGATTTGGGGACTAAAGAGTGCAAAGGGATGAAAGAGGTGAATTGAAAGCTCTGATTACTCAGAGATGCAGGGGCAAGCAAACTAAAGGACAACTAAAATAAAGGCAAATTAAATATTTGTACTGCGGGAAACTCATGTAATCAACAATTGAAATGGATATCAGTAGTCAAATGAATTAGGGTTAAAAGGTTTATACAAAGTATAAAGCAATCAGACAGACAGCAGAGATTAGAAAGAAGCACCAGTAACTGGGCTGGTACCTCAGCTGTGGCCTTCGGTGCTGTGACAGTAGCCTACATGCTGGGAATCCACCTCTGTGACTTTGGAAAATTCCACATCTCAACACTTTGAGGCATAAGCCAAACTTTAATTATTACTGAGGGATTAGAAAGATTTTATTTTTTCCTCCATAGAGTAATTTAATAATTGCCTATTTCATGATTTCTTTTGTCGTTAACTGAAGAGCTCTGAGGGTGCTGCTGTAGGAGACATTCCTGGAATAGCCACACCACCAGACAGGCCTATCTTACTGTTTCTGGGCTGTGCTGGAGCACAAGCTCTGTGTGTTTAAAATGGAGCTCAAGCCTATTTAGTAGTGCAGTGTGATAATTACAGTGTCACCACGATGCTCCTGAAATAGGATTTAAAATTCTGCAAACTCTCACAGCAGCTTTCATAGGACCAGATGCTTCAGCTCAATCTGTGTTGACTCAGCTCAAGTGAAAACTGCTTGAAGTTTTTGCAGTTGACAAGGAAGAAGTTGCTGTCTCCAGAAAAGAAAAAAAAAAAGTTTATTTTTAACCTTCTTTTACAGATTTAAGAAACTGCAATTTTATTTTATGAAAAGTCTTTTTGAAAAGACTTACCCTATTCTGTGTGAACATAAACCTTGAACTGGCTTTATAATCACTAAAATAGACAAATAGTGTTTCCTTTATAGATTTAGTAGATTTAGACATTCTTTTCAGTTATGTGAATATTTATCAAACACACATGACCAGATTTCAGTTGCAGAATCGTAAAAAACAGGTTAAAGATCTCTTCTAGTTTCCAGATCTATCAGTAAGCTCAGTATACCTCTCCCTCATCCATGTAGCTCCTTTCAGCTGGAGTGTATCTTGTCAGAGACAAAGCAAAAATGACAAGCAAAAATATTCACATATGACTCTAATCATTCAGGCTTTCCGTCATTTAATGGGTGACATTATCTGAGTGCAAAATGTAAGAAGATATTTGTTACTGTAAGTTCATTTGTTAAAGTTATTGATACTTTCAGGATTTCATACAGTGCTTTTTGGGGGGGAGATTTGTTTGAAAGAAGGGATCATGACTTCCCTGTCAAGTGTCGTTAAGATGTAAATCATTGATTCCTTAGAAAGAACAAACATGATTTAGGCAGTGATGATTCACTCTGAACTATATATGACCAATATTCTTGAAAGGCTTCTCTTTTTTTCCCTTTTTGTTTCTGTTTTGAGTTGGTAAAAATTGGAATAATTTTTATACAATAAGTCATCGCAGCTTCCTGACAGTTCAGATAATTTTTGTAGCGTTCTGTCATCCGAATGACTTGATGCATTTGGTATGAATAGAGATGGGAACATTTTGTAAGTTATAACAGCAAGATAATTTATTCATACAGAAAGGCATTGTGTTTGATAACTGATAAATTTCGTTCTGTTTTCATGATAAAAGCAAAAATGGGTGTGTGGATTGCAGCTGCTCCCTTAATAGTGTTAGTGATGACTAAGGAGTGAATGGATCTTTCTGTGGGTTATATAATCAGTTTAAAAGCTCTCTACATTCTGCCTGTAACACTTTATTAAAAAAAAAAATTAAACAAGATCCCATGGAAGAGAGACCTTTTTCTTTTTAAAACACCTCTTTTAGATGAATGTAACAGCTAGGTAAGGATCAGGCATGAAGTATTTTAACAGTGTCTCTAGGAATAATTTTAAAAGTAAGCACTGTATTTAAATGTAAGTCTGTATTTAAATGAAACTAAGTATTATGTTTATTTAGACTAAGAGATTCTCATTTAGGAAACTACGAAGGGAAGGGTTGAATATTTAGCTCGCACTAATTGGGAGTTTGCTTGGAATTATGATAATTATTAACAACTGAGGGAAGTAGCAAGACAGAACTTTTTTCTCCATACACTAGGGGTTAGTGCTTCCTAAAATTGAGCTTTGACTGAAACAGTGATAGCCTACATAAACACACAGTCCTCAGGGCATTTGAGTTGTTTCTTAGCCTGGGAATGACTATTTTGGCTCAGCAAAATTCTAAGTGTATGCTTATCCTCTGTCTCACTGACGGCCTTGTATACACCACATTTACACCTACTCTTTAAGTGGAGCAGCAGAAAGAGCCCAGAAAGAAGAAGAGGGGTGAGTCCATGAAGATAATCTCCACTGACTGCCCTAAAACTCAAAAAACAAAAAGGAGATATTTTAAAAAAATGTGGGTTTGGGTATTTTGGGGTTGGGTTTTTTTCTTTTGTTTTTTGGTTGGGTTTTTTGTTTTGTTTTGGTTTTTTTTGGTTTTTTTTTTTTCGTGTTGGGTTTTCTGGGGTTTGTTTTGTTTCTTGTCTGTTTTTTTTGTTTGTTTGTTTGTTTTTACACAAACACAATCTCAGAGTAGAAGAAAAAACTTTTATCACATAATCCCAGAGGTTTCTTATCATCTCTAGGGTGAGGTGTTTGCTTCACTAGTTTTCCTCCCTAGACCCAAGGGAGGGTAAATGCAAGGAACAGGCGTTGGCATTAAGGTGGTAATGGGAGATTTCTGCTTTTATTCCCTTGCATGGGAACAGAGTCAGTCACGAGTTTACCCAAATCCAGAAAATAAACCAACAAAGAAAACAAAATAACTGGTTGATTATGATGGGGAGCAGTTTTAAACGAGGTAGGTGGAAGAATCCCACGAAACCACAACAAAAACATTCCCACGTCTTCCTCAGACCCTGAGCTTCATCCTGTAACCAGGCACATAACACCACAGACAGCCTGCATATCTCCAACTACCCACATTTTTCTTCACTCTTTGTTTTGTCATAATAATTTAATAACTTGACCACCTCAGGTGTAGGATGGAAGAATTATTCCCAACATCTTGTAAAGCACATTAGCTGGTCAAGTAGAAAGTGTCAGAACTGTATTGTTGAATACTTCGGTTGGGTTGTTTGCTACAAGGCATTTTGTTTTTCTTTGTTTTCTTAACATTTTACCTTTATTTTTTTTCACAGGATGTTTTAGCTTCTTCAGATCCTTTTGTATTTTTCATAATACCTGAATAGCTTCACAGTTTTACAAAAATAATCTTTGTTTAGTGTTAAAAATGTATGTTGAAGAAACCAAATGTTAAATAAAATGGGACCTACTAGCTTTTGAAAGATCAGGCTTGGACAATAATTGATGCAGACTGGCTGAGCTACACAGGTTTATGTATGTGAGATGGTGATGTGTTAATGGTAGGGGAAAAGGAGAGAGACAAAGGATTTGTAATAATAATTTTGTGGCACTTTGAGAGAAGGCATTTAAAAGAGTAGAAAAACCAGTTGGTAATTTGAAAGTGGTTCTGTACATTTCCAAATCCTTTTGTGCCCATTTGTTTTCCTTATATGTGATACTAGAAGCATCCACTTATCTCTGGGAAAAATGGACATGTATGTGCTTCCAGGTCTGGAAGCAGTCCAAGGAAGTTTGGAAATAAATTGATTCTGGGAAAAGACCTACCTGTACATTCAGGTCGTGTTTTCAGCCTTTTCTTCCACATGATTTCATCATCTCAGAAGGCTGGTAGCAGTGGTGACAGCAATCAACACAGTAAATCTGCGACAGTGGAGGGTCTCAAATATTCCTGGAGAGATAACTCCAGAAAATGTTACTAGAAACCACAGTGCAAACTGGAAGTTTTGCACAGTTTAGCAAGCAAATTGTTGAAGCAAAGGCTTCCAGCAGTCCTATTTCAATGCACTTTCAAGCTTAGTTTCTTCTTGGTTCTGCCTCCCAAGCACAGGGAAAATCCTGCTGTGTTGGTGACTTCTGTGCTTGGCACATCTGCTCCGCCTGACCATGCGCGATGAGTCCAACGGCTGAGTTCTCTCCTCTGTTTTGTAAAGGAACAGCTCAGATATTTGTTCATGAACTCCAAAGCACCATGAGAGAACCTGAGCTGTCCTTTTCAGCTGTTGACTTCTATATAAATAAATAAGTATAGAGGTTTGAAATGTTTGCTGTGGTTGCCTAACATAAAGTCATGTTGTAATTATGGAAAAGCTACACTGAGCTACATGATCTTGATACCAAAACACTTTGGACTTACAGGGAAAGAAGGAACAGATAACATTTCACTGGCCTTTACTGCTTCTGTGGTCTGCAGATAAAACTAAGATTGCAGTCAAGAACAGAGCAGCTTTTCAGAAATACCAAAATTTTTCACATTAACCTCTATTGAAACTGTTAGAAGCTTAGTGTTTTTGTCAAGTAAATAATTGAATGGATACCATCTTGTTTGTCATCTTCTGAGATAGCTGAGGCATATATATGAAGTTTGAAGGATCTATTAGCTCATATATTGAAATGTTGTGTTGACTGACAAGAGATTAAAAGACAAATAACAGTCCTGATCATTCAGCTGACCTCATTCCATATCATACAGTTATGGGAGACTGTATCTAGGCAACCTGTGCAATGATAATTGCATTGTTTAATAAAAAGATTGCAAAGAGGCATGTTTAGCTCCTGATACAAGTGTTAAGGTTGGGCATTGCCTGCTATGGTCAGAAACTTCTGTGCTTCCTTGTGAGGATGTGAAACCAGAGCAAAGCCATTCCTTACAAAAGCCATGTCTTTAGGTGTCCCCAAGTGGGTCTGGCATAGGAGGAAGCAGTAAACACTGTCATTTCAGGAACCAGCATTGCTGGAAGAAGTGTAAAGGTGAGAAAATTATGACTTGCACCAATCTCTGGTGTTTCTGCCTTCGTCAAACAGTGTTGGTAGGAGGAGATGGTCCCATCACACAGAATAACGTTCTACTGTGGCTGCAAGGAGCCTCTACCATGCTTGTCTCCTGGAAACACAAGATTATTTCTTGTATTTCCATAGGAAATTATTATTATTTTATTAATGAAATAATAGCGACTTTTTTTTTCAAACCCCTAGAAAAAGAGGGTTTTACTTTTTCTTCTGCCAGACTACTTTAGGACTAGGTGCAGGATGCTTTTTCTGGAAAGATATGTATATGTGCTTCTTCCTGATTTAATCCTGACATTTAATTTAAATTTTTTTTCATTGTGTCTTATATCAGCTCTTCCCAAAAATAGCTTTAGCAATCTTCAAACACTTGTAGGACACTGACTTACTCCCCAAGAGAAGCAGCTATTTTATAGTGAATGCATCTAGTCCTTTGTCACTCTAAACCACTTTGTGCTCCCTCTTATCCTCTTAATCTGATTTAGCTTTGCTCTTTAGGTAAGATGTTGCCACTAATTGAATCTGATGATTCAAAGGTAGTTACACTCAAGTGCTAAAGCAAGGCACTCACCAATTGCTAAAGAAGGCGTTTTAAAAGGATAGGAAATGATTCAGTCATCAAGAAAACCCAGAAAGGAATAATCTTTTACTTTACTAACTTTTAGTTCAGTGTCAGTAAACAACTTTATTTTTTTATACCCTTCAAAATTCAGGAGAGGCTGAGTAGAAAGTTACATACACCTTCCATTTGTGCAGTAAGCTTGCAAGATTGTTTACGTCCCTTTCTTTTAATAGCCATACTAAAAGTTCAAATGCTATGGGGTTTTTTTCCCTACAGGTAATTTGCAAATTTATTTTTATGGAGTGTCACTCTCTGATGAGGTGCAGCAACACTAAAGATATGGCAAATTCCATATTGGTTATTATTTTTAATTTAAAAAAATAAACAATGTTTTGGAATAAATAGTTTATTGGTTTTTTTTCTATTAATTCACAAGCTCCCAAGTGCTGCATGTGTCTTATGTAAATCCACAATATTTCAATTTTTTTTTCTCTATCTGATACTTAGTTTGGAATAATGTAGTTAAAATTAGAAAATGTGTATTTTGGAGCTGAATCAGGAGTGATTTTTGCCTAGTATCTTCACAGCTCCACAGCAGATTTTATCACCAGAGCAAGATTGCAATGGCTACTGCATGGGAGTCCTAGAGAAAAAACTCCATGGTCCTTTCTTCCCTTTCCTGGGTGGAAAGGATAAGATTCTCAGCAGTTATAAACTGCAGAAGTTATGCTGTAGCTTTAAGCAGCATAAAATTATGTCAAGGTCCATTTTTGCACTGCAGAGAACTGAAAATACAGAGGTGCCATAAATTCAAGAGCGTATGCTAGTCCTTTGCAGAATGAGCTTGTTCAGTCTGGGATAGCAGTAACTATGCAAGTGCCATTTAGTTGATCTGGGCATGAGTAGAATGTCAGATACTCAAAAAAAAGCATCAGTTTTGTCACATCCCAAAGCAGACAGCTTCTTCAGAGCATAGGCAGGCATCCCAGGAAGGGAAGACTATGCTTGTGCACTGTGCGTCTGATCTATATTTATGCAATAGACATTTGCCTATGGTTTTCTGAACATTGTGGCAATGTGAACAGGGCTCCTGCCACTGTACTGACCAACCTGGGACACTCAGACTCCTCTCATGACCCCCTTTCACTGTTGTGTTACTGTAGTGTCTAGGTGGAAAGAGAGGTGTGTGCAGAGCAGATGTACTTACTCCATGATATTTGTCTTGTGTCTTGCAGGACAGTGCTTGATGAGGTGAGCCAGACAGAAAATTGCCAGTTTTGCTTAGCATCTGGACAGGGAGCAGCAGCACTGAAAGTGTCATTCATGTAATGGGTCAGAAAGGGAACAGCTTCCTGCAAATCAATAGGAGATTTTTAGACTTGGCTACAACACTGTTTTAATGATATCAAAACTTTATAATTAACTCATTCAAACTGGAAATCTGATGTTTTCAAGAACCCAGTTGCAGCAGAGTTGGTTTTTTTTTGGGTTTTTTTTTTTTTTCCCCTTAGTTAGTCAACCCTGAATTTTTAAGCTTGGACCCTAATTAGTACACTTTGGTTATAGATGTATAAAACTCTGCTTCTGCTCTCACATGCTGAGACCAAGGATAGCACTGATGTGGTGAGTGAGTGAATCTGTTCTCAGAAATATTTTATCTGAGGCATTGCTGAGATAGATTATCAGTGCTTCTGGGGAGATTTTTGCCTTTCTGCCTATGTTTCACATGTACTGATGTATCTGTTCTTGCTGTAGTTGACAGTATCACTTCTTCAGACAATAACTTGATTTTTTCTAAGATTGGGGTTTTTTTTCTAAAACAAAGAATAATCATTATTCTGGTCTAGCTCTAAGAAAGAAGAGTTTCAGCTCTAGTTAGTTGTTCAAAGCCTGTTGATGTCTGTGTTCAATGGCAAATAGATATGATGGGGCCAGTTCCTAAATTTTTCATGCCCTTGGTTCCCAGATGAACTGGGTGTTTTAGATTCACATACACAAGAGAACACTAAATAATTACATTTAAATAAATATACATATAACTTTTTTGTTCCTGTGGGGTATAGAAAATATTTCATTATTTGCTTTGGGTAAACTGAAAACTTAGCAAGAATATGAAAATGTTTTTAAGAAATTACTTCAAACAAGCCTATGAGGGTTGTAAAAATGAAACATATCAGGTGTTGCATAAAAACTGAACTCCAAGGGAGTTTGCTTTTCTGTGCTTTTCCTTGTATTTTACCAAAATTCTGAGAAATTTGAGTGTTTATTGGTTTCCTGAAGAAGTCTATCCATAGAAGGACATAATTCAAAATTGGCAAAAATTCCTGAAAATATTTTTCCCCTTGGTATAACAATGGTAAGGGAGACGCTTGACATTTAATTTGCTCTTGTGCCTTTTAGTATCCTGAATTCCAACGTAGATAAACTGAAATCTTGGTGAAGCAAAGAGGAAATGTTTTGCTACCTGGGTTTGTTCTGCAGCTTCAAGGAAACATAAGGAGTGGGATCCATTTTGTTTGATTTTTGAAAACTGAAAGGCTGAATGTGAACTATTTCTCCTAACCCATTTTAACAGTCACTAAATAGGAAAAGACAACTCTAGAAGGTGGTACTTGCCATAACAAAATAGACACCTGTGTTTTACCAAGTGAATAATTGATATCTGATACAAAAATATGAAAGCCTTAATTTTAACACCTCAGCTAAGTTAGATGTAGTCCAGCCTAAGTCAGGAAACTGTACTTCTAGTTCAGTAGCACCCATGTGAGGAGTTCATGTCATACTTTACCTTCAGTGGGTCAGTTCACAACTGACCCTTTAAGTGGTAAAGCTTGTTTACCTTTGTGCAGTTTGTTGCTGAAGCAGTGCATCAGGCAGGGATTTGCAAGGTCAGAATGCACTATAGTTTTTTAAAGAGTGTCATTTTACTGTGGAAAGTTGTATTTGGTAGATGTTACCTAAAAATGAAAAAAAAAAAGTTTTAAGGAAATACAAATTCAAATTAAGAATGTTGTAACAAACACATAATGACTGAGAAATATTCCTTGTACAATCCCTGCCTACCGAAGTTAAACCTAAGCCAAAGTTAGTGTTTGACAAAGGCAGATCTTTGCTTAGAGTCTGATATACAGTTTGATTGTCATAAGGTATTAGTGCCTGGCATGTGGATAAAAGGAATTCTTTTGTAGTATCCATTTAAAATTACTTCCCCAAAAGTGTTTGTGCATTTAACTGTCTCCTATTTTCCTATAAAAGTAATGTTAAGAAAATGTTAAAAGGTTTTTAACTCATGCCATGGAATATTTATAATCTTATTAATATGAAGGACATAGCCTTAGGTGCTGATAGAGAAAAATCTGACTTTCCAGATTGCATAAAATCTGACTTTCCAGACTGCATAAAATCTGACTTTCCAGATTGCACTAAGATCTGACTTTCCAGATTGTACTAAGGACTTTCCAGGTCTTAAAAAGTTCAGGTGCGTACAGCAGCTCTTTGCTGTGCAGGTCTAACTTGCTTTGCTGAGCCAGAGAGAAAGAAATTAATGCCTACAAAGGAAATGGTGACATAATGAAGAGAAACGAGAACTTGTCTTAATTAGCCCTTTATTACTACTGGAATATAGATCAGCATTTGATCTGAGGGTCTTTTTTCATCATCAGTGTGTCTGTGTTCCCAGAGCTCCTGTACTGCCACTGGCTCTTCCATGTGCGTGTTGGGCAGGGGGACTGGGGAGGGCAGTGCAAAGGACTGTAATGCCTTGGATTGACCTGAGCTTGGTTCAAACTAATCAGAGTTTAAAATGGTGCCAAAGAAGGAGTGGGGAGGGGAAAAGAAAACACATATCCACCCTCCATACAGCAAGCAGAGAAGAAGGTAGCAGCAGTACCTTCCCCATACAGCTCTGAAGGGAAGGCTGTGTTTGCTTGCACACCCAACAACATTCTCTGCCCCTTTGGGCCAACACAGGATTGAGTATAGTGCAGGAGGTGATCTGCCTGCCAGAGCCCAGGGCCACGGCTTGGGGCACCTTTTGAATCAGATAAGGCAGCAAACAGAAGCATCTGGGAAGCATCTCTGTAGTTTAAGAACTTCAATATGTAGTCAAGTACAAATGAATAATCTGGCCAAATCACAGTACAAATGAGATTAGTGGATTGTTACATTGTGCTTGATTTTTCTTTATTAATATATTTACTTACTTGGTGGCTGCAATAGAACACTGCTTTTAAGGGAGTACCTGACCAGCGATTTTACACAAAGATGGTGTGCCTTGTCTGTTGCTTTTAAGATATATTTTATAAAAAGGACTTTATTAAAAAATAAGTAATACAGTGAGAAATTTTCTAGTCTGTGTATCAGGTTTTCTGAAGAGAGTGAATGCTTTTCATACTAATAGCAATGATCATTGTTGTCATCGTAACATCAAATGAAAGGAGGTGCTCCAAAGAAAACCAGGAGGGATCAGTTACTCTCTATGATAGGTCAACTTATTCCTGCCTTACAGTCAGAATAAATCAGCTTTCCTCTCACTGATTCCACTGCTCTGTAGTTTTAAGTTGTCCCAAGGCTTAGTTTATTTAAACGTACGTCGTGTGACACTGGACATCTGATGTGACTCCTTAGCACTGTGGGCTCTCACCCTGCAGGCAGGATTCAGAGAGGATTGCAAATAGAGGCTTATGCAATGTTATCTTCAAGGGAAAAATACTTCACATTTTCTGCTTTCTAATGAAAAAAATGTTTTGAGGAACATGTAGCAATTTGCTGAAAATGTTTTTGCACCAGTGAAAATGTTTATCTAAGTTGCCTGCCAGGTTTGTCTGCAGAAATGCTAATGCTATTTTATGAGATAATTTTGAGCTTTGAGGTTGGTTGGCAGGGACTGCTATCATGTATTGCATTTCTTCAGCCTTCACAGGAACCATACAATTCCATTCCGTGGCAGAGGTCTCTATAAGTTACTGTAATGCAACTTCTTTAAAGTTATGGTTTCCTTTTCTTTTCTTGGATTCATATTAGTTTCTTCAGTGTTTTAGATGCTTACTGTTATAATTGCATGACTTTGTATGTATGGCTTTCTTTCCCTTCTCACATTTTCAGAAATCCAAACAAATTTTTCTCTAGCACTCAAAAGAATTTTACACTAAGAGGGACTAAGAAGAAGAAGAGGTCTCATCACTCTATACTGTTCTGATATACATATATAGATTACATAAAATCAAGAAAATATGGTGCTGAGGAAATAAAATATTTATTCATCGTCACAACTGAAATTTATTTTGCAATTAGCTGATTTCACTGTTCTTAAGGCATGTGCAAGATGCAAAATATTGCTGGCAAAGAAGGTAGCCTTGAGGTGGTTATTTATCTTTGTGCTAACGTTAGGTGCTCATTACTCCTCCGAATACAACAAAGTGGCATTTCTGACATTTATCTCTTTCTTCCATCTTTCTGTCCTTCATACATTGAGTTTCTTCTCCTTTCTCACATTTTTACTGTCTTTTCCCCATCATAGAGGAAAGAAGTTACTATTATTAAAGTTCCTATTATTAAAGTTTCTTTTTCTCTATTGTGGAGGAAAAAGTTCCAAAATTTAAACACAAACAGAAGCAGCAGCCATGAGCACTGTTTATGTGGAAGTTACGTGAGTGTTTTGTGAGCACCCAGCAGCTGTGGAGCTGAGAAGGCAGGATTCAGGGGAAGCAGATGAATTGTACTTAAACACTGTTGAATGTTCACTAATATGTTCCTGTCAGGGACATCAGTTTTCTTAACCTCCCAGCTGCTTCAGGTGGCTGACCTTGAATAAATATACACTGCTACAAATAATTTGCTTGCTTCTGGCAATTTTTGGTACTCTGTCCTCTTCAGTACAAAATATGCAGCCACCCACTGCATTTTCAAAGGATGTGCAAATTTCATGAGTGAGAGTAAAACGTTTGTTCCCACAGCAGTAAAGGTTTTGTTTATAGTTCTGAAAGGTCTTAGACACATGAATAGCAAATATTACCTAATTAGAAGCTGCTATCAGAAAGATAGTACACTTAAAAGCTGTGACATTTTTATAAGTGAGTTTTTCTATGTGTGACTATATAGGGCTACCTCTCAATGTTATGCATTTGAACTTATTTTGACTGAATGATCTTCTTCAAAAAAACATATCCTACACACAGTTTTTTGTTTTAGAAATGATTACACAAACTATTAAATGCATTTAATTTTCAGAAATTAATGGAAGAAAGCTCAATAACAGTAGCTGTCTCCAAGCAAACAGACCCAGTGTAGTAGAATGATAAAAACACATCTTATAAAGCTAAGGCAAGATAACAATTTCTAAAGGAACTAAAACAATTGAGTCCTTATTATTTAATATTTATTGTCTCTATTTTATACTCAAATGCTTTTCCAGTTAATCAGGAAATTTGAAAGAACTAAGTGAATGCAAGGCAATGCAGGAACCCGTGTGTGCGTGTGGGTGTGTGTGTGTGTGTGTGTGTGTGTAGAAAGATAAAAAAGTGGTAAATTGTTACATGGAAGAGTGATGCAACTGTGATTTACTTGTAATATTTTCAATTTACAGGCTGCGTGAGATGGCTTGTAAGCTGCCTCTTAAGCAGGAGATAACACAATAACACTTGCCTAGACTTTCACTTCTTTAGAGATGTTCCCTATCAAAAGGGCAAGGAGGAACTAATTTTTATTTGTTATTCTTGGGTTTGCTCTTTCCAGTGGCATGAGAATGTCTTATTCAAGAGTTTCATAACTTCATCTGGCGTGTTTCTGCCAGACGACACATCCTGGAAAAATAACCCCTTAAATGTAAGAGAAGAGAATAGCAGAAGAGAGGATTACATGCATAGCACTGTTGTTGTAATAGCAGTGACTGCTTAATGATACAAGGGAAGCTCAGTTTGCAGTAATGCCAGCCCATATATTCAGAAGAGAGCAGTGAACCTGCATGCACCCTTCACCCCGGTGTGTGAGACTAAAAGCTCCCCTGCGACCTCTGACTGACTCTCAGGTGAGAGATAAAATGCGCCGCCTGTTCCCAGGCACTGAGTGGTTCTCATGTGGTGTGGAAGTGTAGCTGCTACTGCCTTTGGGCTGGGAGCAGGGCTAGGTGCCTCCTCACATTTCCTTCTGAGGGAGTCCTCCAGCACTGAGCTCCTCTGAACATGAGCTTTCATCTCACTCATGCCCGCTAGAACTGTGGCAGCTTCTGAACCACTGAGGCACTTTTGAAAAAGGCTCAGTTCCCTGATCTTGTCAGTGAGCACTGATTCTGTTCTGCCATGAGGGTGAGCTTGCAGGAAGCACTTTGCATCACCTTGTCTATTTGTGATCCATTATAGCCTGTGTACCTGTAAGAGGATCACTGAGACTTAGCAGAAGCCATTAAGGCACTTATACATCCATCCCAGTTTACTTGCTCTTTTTGCTAAAATCCTCTGCTTGGAGCCAGATGAAGATTATACATATCATTGTTGGAATGAGTAAAACATTTACAGGATCTGAATTTGATCCCTATGCAAGCATGAGGCTCAGAGATATAAACAGCATTCAGTGAATCTGCCTGCTTTGACTGAATAGCATGAGAAAAGAACAGATAAGGTACTTTAAGAAACAGATCTTCTCTAATCTAATCTACTCTGTGTATAATTTGATTTTATTCAGACTCAGAGGAAAGGTAATTTTTTTAAACATCTTTACAGAAGCCAGATCAGCAGCCTTTCCATCCTGAACACTGTGTATTTTAATTAGTTTAATAGCCTAAAGGCTGCAAATTTAAGTCGCTTGATGTGAAAGATGAGGAGTCAGGCAAAGGCGATGTCACAAAGAATGTCCCTACATAGCCTACAGGGTAGTAGTCACCAACTTCTGAGGATCCTGTTGGGAATACTCCACCCTTCTAAGGGTTTTGCAGACGCCCTTATTGAGGTTCATCAAAACTGCTGTAGCATATTTAGGCATCCAAGCAGCTGACTCAGCAGGACCCCTAAATACTTTCTATTCAGGCATGCCCAGCTTGGTTACAAAGTCCATAAAATAAGCAAAATGAGAACTAAGCAAAGAGAAGCCTTTTCCAAGAAATAACATCTTCTAGCCTGCAAGTTTCTCAATCCTCCTACATAATTTGGCAGCAGAATTGAAGGACTTTTTGGGGGTGCAGAGCTGATCTTAATCTTATTGAGAAGGTGCCCCCTTTGTTACAGGTCAAAACCCTCTTTTTTGTATTTCCTTCTGCACCAAGGGTCTACATCCTCAAAGTCCTGTCTCCAAGACTTTTTGTAATTTTTTTTAGACACTAAGTCTACATCTACTGCTAAATAAAAGAACACCAAGGATCTTGATAACCACTTTTTTTAGGATTAGCTTCTCCAGAGCTGGCTGGCTGGCTGGCAACAGCATGGTACCTGTTATTGGTTCTTCTCTGGGCCCTGCGTGGGGAATGTGTGGCTGCCTTTCAGAGCAGCATTTTGATGTGTGATACTCAGGCTGCTGCAATCCCTGACTGAGGAGCGTGTGCTTAACCCTGCAGACCTTGGGACATAGTTGGAGCGCATCATGTGGTCTTTGTTTCCACTGCCATTTGACACAGTTTGCACTTTATAAAGTGTCCACAGAAGAGTAACTAGGGGTTTTTAGAGAGGATAGTAAACCCAGGATTCAGAGGATTGTGTGATGAATTATCAAATGGGAGATGGAAAAGCTTCTGTGATTTAGCTGTGTAGGTGTACCATAAGAATCTGGCACGTTGCGATACAATGTTCAAAGGCTCCCTTTGAGCTGTGTGGTTGAGGTGGCAATGTGGGCTCTTGAGATTTTTTAATTTTGTCGCAAGAGAAGGATCTGGGAGAAGTTCACATTAACTGCTCCTTAAATCTGAATGGTGCCACATAGACATGCCTGTTTGCTTACTGTTCCTGGGGTGGTCTTTGCCAAGGCCCCTTCTTGCTGCCCTAAGCACCAGCACATCTTCCAAGTCATAACCTGTAGTACTTATGGCCGGATCTTCCCTTGACTGTTTTCCCACTCTGGGGCTTTCATCTATCTAGTCTTTTGAATAGCCTGTCTCTTTTTCTGTGCCTCCTGTATGTGTTGCCTCTCCACTTGGGATGATGTGTAGTATATGCTTTCTGCTGTTTACCCTCCATTCCAGGCTTTTCTCATCAGTGCAACCTTTCAAATTTTGTTATGATGAAAAAGAAAGTCAAATCAGGAAGTCCAAGCAGCTTGAGAAAGTTCAGTTTTTTCTTTCAGTTATCTCTCTAGTTTTTGAGTCCTTTGCAAACTTCATCCTGATGAGAATAACCAGATGATATGTAACTGTCACAACCAAGGGCTTTCCAGCCATGTATAGTGATTTCTGATGTCTAAAATTCTTATAGTGAGCTTTGAGCCTTGTTACACTACAGTCTCTGACTCCCACTGACCTTTAAGAGAGACTTGTAAAACAGTCATTGCAATTTTACTGCAGGGACAGAAAAATTGTCTTTTGCTTTCTGCCATAATATATAGAAGGTGAAATGGAAAAATAAAGTTGTTTTTGTTGCTATCCCTCAGAAAGTATTTGGCATTTTATCTTATGACTGAGAAAAAAGTCAAGGTTGTGTTATTCTGTTTCTCAAATGAGATAATTCTCATTTCCCTGCTGGGGTTTAGTGTGGGCTATCGCTGGGGATTTTGTGTGGCAAAATCTGCAAGCAGATCTCTATTCTTTTACAGTGTCTAGAGGGAATACAGAGGGCAGTGTCTTCATGTATATTATTTAACACTGTTGATAACAGTTACACTCCTGTTCAGAAATGCTCAATATGAATGTCTGATTTAAGTACTTGTTGCAATCAGGTCAACTGATTTATGTGTGTAAAATTCTGGGCTAATACATTAGGAGATATCTTGCTCTTAACATCTCTCTTCTTTTCCTCCAAGGGTAGAAGGTTATTTCTCAAGGTTCCTAATGTCTTTTTCTAATTTCCCATTCACAGCTACTAGAATTCATAATGAGTGAAATTAAGACTTTCATTTTGTATGTAGATTAAAATATACTAAGGCTGTAACCCTTTCAGAGGAATCAGAGTACAAAATCAACACTGAAAAGAGGTTCTCTTGGTTCCTGTCATCAAGGCATCTGAAAGGCATCTTACAGAAGAGGTTCCAGCTGGCTTATGACCACTGCCCGGTATTTATTTGCTTCTTAAGATGAGTCAAATGCTGTAGTATGGGCAATAGTTTTGACAATTATAGTTTAGGAACTTATATTGTCTGAAAGAAATGGTTCAGTAGAGGAATAAAGATTAATTATTTGATGGACAATCTTTATAGTATAAAATATAAAGCTTCAAGAAATTTTAGCTTTCCTGCTCATTTGTCATCTTAAGATGAACAAAAAAAAAGGGCTGTTGCAGCCAGATCAGTGTGAGGGGTGTCTACTAATTGCTGTCATGCTGAACTGTCGTTCATTCTTATGTATACTTAATTAGGACTTTGCAGTCTTCATCTTTAGACAAACTGTGGAGCAATAATAAAGCTTGAAGATGCTTGTCCAGCTTGATTAAGAATGGGAATAGAGAGAATATTTTCAAATTAATGTAATTATACATCATGCTTCAGTATAACAGGATCTTCATAATCAGTGTGGAACTGCTGGGGAATGAGGGGTTTATGTGTGTGTTTGCTCGTTTGTTTGCTTTTAACATTCTTGTAAGCCCACAAACCACCCTTTTCCAGCCCCCACCCCTGAGAATTCCTTATCCTCTGGTAACCTCAAATCTGTCAGACAGTTAGTGGCTAAACAAATTTCGCTGTAGTCTGACCTGGGAAGACAGGATTTTCTAAGCCACTTTCTCTCTAAAGGCACTTTTTCTCATGCAATTTTGCCAATCTCAGTCTTTCATTCTTGATCTTCTGAAAAGCAGCAAGGTTATTTCACTAGGTAGCTTGATGTCTTGATCTGGACATTGAGAAGTGGGCCCAAGGGAATCTCATGAAGTTTAACAAAACCAAGGGCAAGGTTCTGCACCTGGGCTGGGGCAACCCCCTTGTCAACACAGTGGGGGGAATGAACAGATCGAGAGCAGCCCTGTGAGGACTTGGGGGTGCTGGAGGGTGAGAGCCTGGCCATGACCTGGCCATGTGCATTCACAGCCCAGAAAGCCAATCATATCCTGGACGGCACCAAAAGCAGTGATAGCAGCAGGTCAAGGCAGGTGATTTTGCCCCTCTACTCTGGTCTGATGAGACTCCACCTGTAGGGCTGTGTTCAGCTCTGGGGTCTCTAGCACAGGAAGGATATTATTGAAGCAAGTCCAGAGGAGGACTTGGTGGAGGACACCAAGAAGAATACAGGCATGAAGCACCTCTCCTATGAGGAATGCCTGAGATAATTGGGATTATTCAGCCTGGAAAAAAAAATAAAAATTTGAGCAACCTAGTGTCTGCCTTTCAGTACCTGAAGGGAGCCTACAAGAAAGATGTGGAGGAGCTTTTTACAAGGGCATGTAGTGACAGGACAAGGGGAATATGGCTTCAAAGTGAAAGAGGGTAAGTTTAGATTAGATATTAAAAAGAAGTTCTTTACTGTGTGGGTAGTGAGGCACTGAAACAGGTTGCCCAGAGCAGTTCTGGATGCCCCATCCCTGGAAATGTTTAAGGCCGCGTTGGACAGGGCTTTCAGCAACCTGGTGTAGTGCCTTATATTCTATAATTCTAGGAAATCTCTTCAGCCAGTGCTGCTGCAGCTAAATAGCTCTCCTCACCCCCGACTTCTTCCAAAAGCTCAGTAGTCACCACTGAGTTCTTGCAGATGCCTTTCCTCCGTACCATGGCTCTGTCACCTCTTCCAGGTTGCATATATGACCCCTAGTCAGATAGTTTTGGTCAGAGGTATGGATTTTAGGGGTCAAGTATTTTCCAGGATTGTCTCCCTTTCAGAGTAAATGGTCCAGCTGGTATCAAAAGGTGCCCCTCATGGTCTCCTGCAAAGTAGCTCTGCAATCACTGAGTTAAACCACCACTTTAAATACACACTTCAATTCTTCAGCCAGATCCTGTTTAGATAATAAGCAAACTCTGGTTCCTAGCGATGAATTCACTTGGTAGCATATCCAGGGGTTTTTGTGCTTCTAATGGAAGTTACAGAACAGGCCATCTAATTTGACCATCTAATATGGCCTTTTTACTTTGACATGAATTATTCCATCCACATTGTCAAACTCAACATCCAGGCAGCAGAGAAGATATCTATAGTATAGATGTCAATTCTCAATTTATATAGATTTAGTATTCCATTTACCAGACACCATGAATAGCACTGTCCTTGTCAGCTGCCTGTCCAAATAAGAACAATTCATTTTTACTTTACAAACAGTAGAACAGTACAAAAAGGTAAATAGATGAGATACTGGAACTGGCTGACTTATCTTGAGGATCTGTACATTTGTGTTTTCTTTTCTCCCAATATTATGCTGATACTGCATCAAGTGTCTGCCCTAAATGCATAGGAGAATTGGGAGAAAAAAATACATAAGTGAAATATTAGAATTTACTATTGCCTTTGAGGAAATAGTGAGTTTGACTTGTTCCTTACAGACATAATTTATTGAGATGAAATTATTAATTGCTTAGTCTATGCTTTTTTGCTGGATTTTGTTTTTGTCCCTTTCATAGTGGATTTCTTTTATTTCTTTTTTTTAAGGGCTTGATTCAGTGAAAAGACAAATTGGTTCTCTCCTGCGTATTTCAAACCTCAAATGAAGCAGGATGCACTAAGACATATGGAAGATATATATTTTGATATGCTGGGAATATCAGAGTTTATATACATGATTTACAATATAGCTGGAATTTCTAGAGCTAAGAGAGGGGATGAGGATGACAGATATGCTGAATAATAATAAAATGTATTTCATGTCAAAAGAATACAGAAGTGACGACTGCTCATGCATCTTATTTCCTTGTGTGTGGCTTGCTGCAATCAATAAAGAGCTAGATAAAAATAAATAAATTACCAGGACTGAATGTGGGACATTGTATTCCAAACCAACAGCTATCAATAACAAAAGAGGGTAAATATCAAATTGCACCCCTTCACAATGGATCCCTTGTTAATTTAATGATCATAAATGGTGTTGCAGAGGGATGTTTTCCTGCCATATGGTGCTCTGCAAACAAAACCACACTTCCCTTAAGCTTCCTTTAATTTGGGAACACTCCAGCTCTGACATTCTTTCTTGTTTTGTCTTTGACCAAAAAAAGGGTTTGTCATCTCTTGATGACTTCAGTATGACCCTGTAGTTTTGGCTGTGTAATGAGCAGGGTGAGCTGGGGTCCTGTGAGTGCACTGTTGGCCCAAAGCGGTACAATGCAGGGGCTTAGGTTTTCCTATGGCTTCCTGAGATGCTGGAGACACCCAGCATCCCCTTTTCAGGAAGTCCAAACTTTCATTTAGTACAAGAAGATATATATACCCAGGATCTGCTTTACTGCTGTGTATGCTGAAATCTCCTTCCTCTCACCTAGAGATAGAGGAGAGTCTATCTTAAAAAAATTCAAATTTCTTTTCTAGTTTATTTCAGTAGGAGATCTTGATAGCTGGATTGATATTCCTTGTCTTATAATGATTTACTTTTTATTTTTAAACCCCTAGCTTCACATTCCTGGCCTAACCATCTTCTTGGATGGTGTTTTCATTAAACAGAAGATTTTTCAATACTCAAGAATATCCATTACTTAGTGATGGCAGCATTGCCTTAGATTTCATATATAAATGGAAGTAAAAATAATAACAGATATGTCAGGTTATTATAAAAATTAAAATATAAGCTGTTATTTAACAAAGGTATACAAGGAGAGTTCATAAAATCAGACTGGTTTCCACACCTTCATAATACATATGACCCCACAGTAATTATATTTTATGAGCTCCACCACATCAAACTGTGAACCTGTCTTAAATTTCTGGATATTCTATTACCACCTGCAGCTTTTCAAACAGAGAAACCTAATAAATTATCAGCAGAGGGATTCAGGCAGTTACAGAAAGAGAGCAACTGTGGTATTCATACAGTCTAGTAAAAATGATTTTACCAATAACCTGTGGTAAAGCAGGGAATTTCCTGGGGTTCAGCCATTGTACAGCAACTGTTTACTGCAGAGGATGACCAGTCCACTGACAGGTCTGAACAAGCTCAAATTAATATGATTTCAGTCCCTGGATACAGCTGAAATTCATATAGAGGCTCCCTGTGCCTCAGGCACTTTTGTGCACAGTCTGGCCTTGTCTTTCTGAATGCTGTATGAGGATGATATGTAGGCTCCAAGATTACCTACTGCCACTGAAAGTATTGCCCTTTACTTCCAGTGACCTTTTTCAGCTGTAAGAAGCCATGGATTTTGGACTTTTTTTTTTTTTTTGTTTGCCAGTCTGAGCCCTCTTGTTGCTGGCACCAAACCATTCAGATGGGCAGGTAAAACAACTCCATGCTTTGGTAGGACTGACTTTGTTCCAGCTGAAATTAATTATAGTTTGGAGAATGTATTTTCTTGTTGACACTGGAAGATATGTTGTTGAAGCCAAAAAACCCAGCAAATCATATTTACCTGTACTGAGGAAAAATCCAGGAAGAGTGGCAGAATGATACCTGAATCACTTAAGCCTCTTATGAGAGAATCCATGTAGATATGTTCTTGTATATTTTAAAATATAAACTAGCAAAACCAAGCCCATTTAGACAATATGTTAATTATTCCACTGTTTGCTCTCAAAGACAAGTATGAAAAAAATAACATTGAGAAATATAAAAGAAGTTATAAATGCATTTTGTCTGCTGCAGTTTTCTTCTTTCTCACTGATGCTATAGATAAAATTTAAATTTTTTTTTTTTTTTTTTTTGCCACAAATTATTTTATAGACTTCTGAAAAAAAAGTCCCAGACAGGACAGGAATACTATGCAATTTTTGGTATACAGGAATAAATATTTTTTTCTCAAAATGTAATCCTTGCACTCTGAGCATCTGATTCAGGATCACAGGATGTTGATGTTATGGAGGTTGTTTAATTAGTCACAAATAACATGGAAGAAGAATAAAACTTTGTGCCTATGTGCTGTTAATAATAAATAACTTGATTTCAATTTATATTTGCACCACATTTTATTTGTTTGCCAACAACATTTACAAAGGGTAGTGTAGAAGGCAGTAGCTGGCCACGAGATGGTATTCAATTTGCCTGTGTAAAAGGGGTAAACCTGGTAAACCTCTCATGGGGATTTTTAAAGGCGCTTAGTCCATTGATTGCATCAACCTCTTTGGCACTTCAGTTGTGAAGCTTTAGCAGTGCTTTAAAACACACATGCAAGTTAGAGAGGCCAGATTCCTGCCTCCTGCTTGCTTTTCATAACATGCATGTAGCTTTGGTTATCTTTTGTTGAAGAAGAAAGATACGCTCAGAGCAGGTTCAGATATTCCTAAACTAGTGTTCACCTAAATCAGACTGGGAGCTGCAGAAGCACAGATACAGAGCTACAACCTTGTTACCTGCAGCAATCTTACTGCTGTACTTGAGCGTTATCAGCATCTGAGCTCTGCTTCTGCCTGTGTCGTGCAGACTTGGCCAGGGAAAGTGCAGTACACAGACACTTAAAACTGTCCCTGGAAACAGCCATTATTGGCTGACCAAATTACCACAATTTGTGCAGTTGGTTCTCATTAGCCATAATGCAAATGTGCAGATCTCTCTATTCAGGCTCAGTAATCCCTCTCCCTCCTGTGTGGGAATTTTTGTGCTATTCTTGGCAAAAGTAGTGCATAGATTTCCAAGTCTCTTCAGAAGAAACTTCGACAAGTACATGAGAGGCATGAGAAGAAGATGATGGGACTGTAACAGTAATGAGATATTTTAAACTTAATTTTCTTCCCTTTACTTCCCTCCAGCCTTTCACATCTCCTCTGTAAAATCCCTGCTTTAAGGAACTCAGAAGTCATAAAACAATTATCACCCCATATTCCTTCTTTACAACTACTCTCAGGAATGGAAGAGTGTTTTGTATCATCACTTCACCTCACCTTTAGGCAGAGCAGCTGTCCTTTGCGATCACTTATACAGAAAGGAAAATAGTTTTCATGCCTTTGTGTTATGCAGTTAAAGCATGGTGATTACACAGATATTGCACAATTGTTACTGGTTGTGTCATTTTTATGGGCTGAACAATTCTGTGAGGCAGCTTGCATTAAAGGTAGGGGTTAAGGCTGTCATCTCTTGTGACTTTTTGGCACAGAGGAATGAAGATTATTCCTCTGGAGGAAGTTGTTTCTCAGTATTAGTCTGTCCTTTGTTATCTGTCTGTATAGCATGCAGATGCAGCAATGTGAGATCTAATGCAGATGCTTTGTTTTGTATCATACAAGGCTGAGTAAATTCAGATGTCTACTGTGTAGAGAATATGATCTGATTGTAATCTCCATCATTTGGTCTGTTGTGGTGCCTTGAGATCTCAAGAACTTTAACTTCATAATATAAATACTTGAACTAAATGTGGTAAGACATGGGACACGGGCTCTTGATGTTGACTTTGATGCTGTTATGGTAATAAAAATAGTAATACTCAGTAGACCATCAATATTAAATACTTTCCCATGACAATAGGTAGCATTATCTGTAGTGAAAAAACACCTTGCCCTTTGGTTTGTCATATTACAGAGACCTACTTTATGTTTGGCTAGTTTATGATTTACATTTCTCCTGGCCTTATTCTTGGTGTCAGTCTTCAGCAGATGCCAGAAATATGAGGAATAATACAGAACTATGGGAAATCCTCACAGCTGTCTGCAGCTTCAGAGTGGATCCACTCTCCAGTCCCTTTGAACAGAATTTGCTGAGGTAGAACATAGAGGCTGCCGTTCTAAAAAGCTATAAAAAGAATACAACTACATATATGCATTGAGGGGAAAATAATAACCACTTGCATTGCATTTTCGGTTTCATATTTAGGACAGTTGGCCATTTCAGAAAATCTTTAATTTTCTGATTCCCTTAATTTCTTTTAAAATATAGAAAACATGCCCAAAACTCTAGTGTTGTAACAAGCTTATTATTTCAGCTGCACTCCCAAACACTGATATTTTAGTCAAAATTAGTTTGAGGCCTTAAGCATTTGAGATAAAGCAGCACCAGGGTCTGAACCATGTATGCACTAATGCTTTGTAATATCTGCGTGGCATTGGCTTTTACTCCTCTATGTCTGCCTTGGAAGTGGATAATTGCAGTGGAATTTGTGGGCTGTGTTCCTCTTTGTCCTTGTGTCTCCAAGCAAGAAAAATTCTGAAAACGAAGGGAAATTTAACTTTTGTTTGGTTTGCCTTGGCACCTTAAAAGATGATGTCATTAACCTTGATGCAACATTTAATGACACCAGTTCACAGTCAAAAATGTCTGGAGCATTTCTGACTCCTTGTCAGAGCATTTTGGGACAGGACACATTTGGGCATACTGTGAGCTTCACAATCAAGTGCAAGGATCCAATTAATGCTCATTGTTCTCCGAGGAGATTGATAGTTCTTGCTGACCTCACCACCCATTTTACAAGAAGAATGTTTAAACAACTGGCCTCCATGAGAGGACCTGACAAGTTCTTTGTAGCCTGTCAGGTTGCCTTGCTTTGGAAAAGGATTGAGCATGAATTATTTTCTTTCTGAGTCTAATTCTTGTGGGAAGGTTGGTAGTGGATAGTGCAACATTATTGTAACATTTCAGAATCTGTTGAAAGAAGAATATGAGAGTCTGTAGGAATTTTTGTTAGCTTTTATTTCTAAACAGAAACCTCTACATTTCAAGATCCTTTTAAATCCTGTTTACTTGCTTTATCTCACCCTGTTGCACTGTATCATAATAGGCAGCAACTCCTTTTGCTGCCTTTGCCTCTGTAAAGTGACTTCTGTTGCCTGTCTCCCATGCTATTGCAAAGGAGAGAGCCAGGCTTGTGCTGGCATCTGTGCAACAGTGAGGAATGTACAACAGTATTATATCTGGCAAGTCATATGGATGCCTTGTTTGATCACATCAATCATTGGCTTTGCGGCTAAGACTTTTTAGTGATAGCACCAAGTACGTTCCAGGAATCTGACTGAAACAGAAAAGGCTGGACCCAAAAGGATTTTCTGAGAATCTAAATGTGTCTCATGCAGAATTTAGCAGCCAGTGCACAAAGTTGTGCTGTGGAAACTGCTGTTCATCTCCTCCCTACCCTAGGAAGGGCAGTGTGAGTTCTGCTCTCTTGGACTCCAGAATGTCTTGGACACCTGCAATGTGACTTCTATGAATGTAACGGCTCTATGGTTCTTGATATGATCAAATGGCTTGCACAAAAGTGCCATTTGGATCCAAAGCTACTTCTCCTTTACCCTCTGGAGCACTCCTAATCTGATCTGAACACACTGAGCCTCTCAGGCAGCAAGGAGCAAATGTTGGTTCACTTTCCTAGTGAGCCAAACCTTCCAGCTCCCAGGAAATTGCCCGGTACCACTTGGTAGGAATAGCTCAGTAAGGAGAAGGGAAGCTTCTCTTCTTTCTGACTTCCTGTCTCCGTGGAAAGCAAGCTCACTACCATTTGAGAAGGAACTACTGTGGTCCCAGACTGAGCTGAGAAATGTTCATCTAACACCATTAACGTCAATCTTTGGAGCAGGAACTGGCATGTGCACTCTCTCAGGTGTGTATTGTAGCTGTAAAATACAGTGCCTCTACTTTTTTAGGTGTCATTGCCAGGAATGAGGTGGAATAACTGTCACAGATGAAAAACTGGATTAAACTGTGGATGCCATGAGGGGGCAGGTAAGTGGATGCACCTATGTGTGCGGGTGAGTGTCTCAAGTGGAGCCACTGAATTCTTGAGCAGAAACCTGCTACTTGCTGTCTGCAACCACCGTAACTTGCTTGTAAACTTTGGTAACATCTGGACTAAGCAAAAGTGTCTTGTCCTCAGTTCTTCATGAGCCAGAAACAACAATTGGGTGTCTGATCACACACTGCTGCATTTAGACTATTTAGATCAGGAAAACTCAGGGCTTGGAGTGCTGCAAAGAAGAGGTGATGTCAATAAGTGTTTCTGAAAAGAAGTACACCTCTGAAAGAAGAAAGAAACTTGGAAAGATGAAGGTGAAAACTTGGTCGGAATAAAGACCATGGAAGTGATGCCAAAGACCAAAGATCTCTCAAAGACCCAACTGGAGATGGATGCCAGGGAACAACCAGGTGCCTTGTCTTGTAGCAACCAAGATGGATCATGGTGAGCAGTGACATGGTAGGAAGTAACTTGAATTTCTGCCTGACTGTCCTGAACCAGCAGCAATATTCCTGCTGGAAATAGATGGCAAGGTCTAGTATCCATGGCAGCGGGGTATGGTGATGTTCGAGGGTGCCAGGGTGAGTGAAGAGAGGAAAATCTTGACTCCAAGTTTCAGAAGGCTGATTTATTATATTATGATATTATATTATATTAACATGCTATACTAAAACTATACTAAAGGAATAGAGAGAAGAGGATCCATCAGAAGGCTAGAAAGAAAAGGCAAGGAATGGAATGAATAACAAAAGCCTGTGACTCTCAGAGTCCGACAACTCATGCGAACCAATCAAAGATGCACCTGTTGGTAAACAATGTCCAGAACACATTCCACAGCCATCAGATAGTTAATTGTTTACATTTCTTTTCTGAGGCTTCTCAGCTAGAATGGGAACAAAATCCTAGCAAAGGATTTTTCATAAAATATCATGGCGACAGTGGGGCAGTGGGAGCAGTGGAGGTGTAAGTGCCTCATAATCAAATAGAGTAAAGCTTTTGTCTTACTGGTTATTAAGTAAACCTCAGCACCCATATCCTCAGGGGATCCTGTTCACTCTGTCATTGCCCTCTGAGTCATGGATCCTCTGGCCATCGGGGTCCTGGTGACTTGCAGCAATCTTACAATTGCAACTCTGCCTTCCCTTAGGGAGAAGGAATTTCAGAAGCTGAAAGGATTTTTTGACCACATCCGTTTTACCTCTGTCATGCATGAGCAAAGCCTACAGCTATTTCAGGCCAGGAACTCATATGAAGTTAGCATTTTCTACTAAAACTGGGTCTTTGGAAGGACTTATAATTATCTAACTCAATGATGCGACCTGAACTTTTGTAAGACAGATGGTTTTATATATAAAAATACACTTCCTGTAGATACATAATATATTTTTGACTTATTTCTCTTCTCCTCTCCTATGTGAGTGACAAGTATTTAAGACTTGCAGATACCTCAGTACAACTACAGCATGGTATTCTCTTTTTCTTCACCTTTCTTTCCTTCACTCTTACTTTTATTTCTTACATTTCTCTGGTTTGTAATCCCCCCTATTCTTTTTCACTGTTCTGCCACATCTTCAGGTATCCTCTTTCCATAAGTGCTAGAAGGCTTTTATGAGTGCAAGTTCATTGTCATGGAATAGTTTGTGAAATACTTCCAGTGCCCATGTATACTCTTTGTCAAGGATTTATAAGCAGAAAAATTCAGAGTACTGTCAAAGCAGAAAAGGCATTTGTTTTATTTACTTATGGAAAATCACTAGCAACAAATCTGGCTTATGTATAATAATGCCATTGGTGCTCTGCAGGTTATTCCATTTTATTTGATTAGATTTCCTGACAGATACATCTGGTAGAAGTCACAGAACCGGTAAAACCACTGGATTGATGGTGGTGTATAAGTAATGAGCAGTCTTTTGGTATCAAAATGAGAACAGAAATAGGCCATATGGGACACTGCTAGTAACACCACTGGAGGTACTTCTGGCATGAGAAGTGTACATGTGTTGGAATTAGGTCATGCTCCTTGTCCAGCTTCTAGCACAAAATTGTCTGACCCTGGCACTTACCCCAGTGAACCTGAGGGAGAGCGATCTGGCCTGGCATCTGTCATCAGTTTTAAATCTTAAAATGGAGATTTGTGATAGTCTGAGGAAAAATCAGTGCCTCGAGTAGATCTGCTGTGGTCTGCATTACCTTTCCTGAGGGTGTCTGTGATTCCTGACAGAGTCTTGGTTGTTAGTAAGGAAAACAGGAAACTGGAGGGCATTTGTTTGAAAGGAAAAAGAGTCTTACAGGGTTCCTCTAAGTAGAACATTATGAGAAGCTATATCCCTATAAAGACTCAGAGTGTACAAGCTGGGTATCCCAGCTTTGAGAGGCACAGACCTTGGGGATTTTTTCACTCCTTTTCTGCAGTACAGACCATAGGTCAGCAGCTGAAATCATCTTGGTTCTTCTAACTGATTGGTTAGAAGAACCTGCCACCACAAAAGTATTAAAATCTCCTGTTCTCTACATATAGCAAGTGACTTCTCAGCCTCTTTGTAGGTTGAGCTTCTTATGTATTCACTGGTAAATAAAGTGAGCCAGGAGATGGCCTCTGACCGTGAAGCCAGCTTGTACAGCTTGCCTTGCATCCTTTGGGTGATGCTCTTCCTTTTTAAAACAGGCTACACACACCTAGCTAAAACCTTGTAAGAAACAGCTTTAATATTTTCATACTCTGAAAGAAAGTTTGCCAGTGCTCAGATGCGTATGTTTGTGCCCAAAAGGAGTGTTTGTCTAACCATAGTCTCTGGACCTTTTCTAGAGATGTTCATTAGCCAGCTAACATGTACAATGTACCTGACAAGATGTGTTTGCATATTAGGGATATGGAGAATGCCAGGACAGTCCAAACATTAGGATAAAATGGGCAGATAAAAGCTGTAATAACCCACAGGTATAATGCAGGGTGTGTATGTGGACTGGGAATAGACTTTCTTGATATCTTACATCCTTTGCCAGTATTTTGGATTGGGATTTGAATATTAAATGCTGGGATTGCTGTGGTTGATAAAATTTAAACTGGTGGAGAAGGCAAATGGTATGTGTTTCTTCTGTGAAGAAGCTTCTCCTTGATCTCTGTTACTAAAGCTCTTGTAGAATTAATCAGATTTCTATGTTTTAACTGCACAAAGGTTGATAAATGTATTATAAATATTTCAACACTTTTTTCTTTTGTTCCTGCAGTGTAACATGACATTTATACTATTTATTGCCCAGCTGATCCTACGCCTTGTAAAACTGTGTGATCCTCTATAACAGA
This sequence comes from Onychostruthus taczanowskii, assembly GCF_017590055.1. Classification (NCBI taxonomy): domain Eukaryota; kingdom Metazoa; phylum Chordata; class Aves; order Passeriformes; family Passeridae; genus Onychostruthus; species Onychostruthus taczanowskii. The sequence goes on along the minus strand of NW_024505561.1, from coordinate 5,847,994 downwards.
AAGTCCTTGTGGGCCTAATGTCAATGATACAGGTGAAGAAATTGTCTTTTTGTTCACAAACAGAATCTTCTGTGCAGTGGAAAACCACAATTGTTTTGGATTTTTTCTTCTGAAGATCACGTAATGTTGAATCTATAACAATGAATGGATAACACAGCAAAATATTACACCCTTTTAAGATGATTAAATGAATGCCTTCTCTGACTGATGAACAGCTTAATGCTAGAAATAACTTAGGAGGCTTTTTTATGTCAGCCTGCTTGTAGAGAGAGTGTGGCAGTGTTTTAAGTAGTGCAGTATGTTCTGTGAGTTTGGTGCAGTGCAGCAAGCTTGTATAATATTAGCATCATCTTGATGTTACATTTGGATCTTAACTTAGAGAAATGGAAAGCATCCAGTGTTTTGCCTTTCTTTTCTGTGTCTCTACCCCATGTCTTCTTTTCTTAAAAATGAAATTGTAACTTAACAAATGAGTTCCAGTACAATGTTGCTACCAGCAAACCCACCATTTGCTGGGGTTTGTTTTTTGTCGAGATGGTTAAAGAGTTTTGAGCAAACTTTGGGATAACCCTGGGAAATCATGGGTCTAAGTCCTGTTTTCGTCCCGTGTAAGTCGGGAATAGACGGTGGGATGCTTCTGTGGTTTTCTCAGTTTGATATTCTTAAAAAACAGTTTTAGGGTCAGATCTATTAATTGTCAAGTATTGTCAAAATCCCCAGAGCTGGTAGTTCTTGCAGTACGAATATTTTATACTTTGCTTTCTCTAAAATCTTTGGAAATGTCCATGTCACGAATTTTCCTTTTGCTACCAGGTTTGATATTTTCTCACTTGCATTTGTTTTAGTGTAATAGGACTCCACAACCAAATTATTGAATTCTGAATGTGTAGCTCTTAAAAGAGTAGATGTCTTTAGCTTCCGTCTTTGAGACTTTTTCTGCAGTAAAGGTGTGTTTTTCCAGGCCTTTTTCTGTAGATCTGCTTAGTCTCATAGTAATGTTTTCTGCTTACTCATAAAGGGGCAATCTAATTTAGATGGCTGCTTTTCCTGAAAGATAATTTTTTTTATCTGCCAATTCTACCCTTATTTTTTTGGAATGAAGTAATCTTTTTCTTAAACTGAGGACTAAAAATGATGACTGATTTAATTTATAATTTATTTGCACAGGCAGAACAAAGCTATTTTTTTTTTTTTAGTATCAGGTTTATTTCAGAATTAATGCACCTAAAACCTGGTGCATTAAACTGGTCAGCAGTCACCTTTCTTATTTTCTTCAGTTCCTGACATGATCATTAATTAAACTGCGTCTTTTAAATGTAAATATATTGCAACGAAGTAAAACTGTTTTATGACCATAAATCTCATGGGTCTTGTTGCTAGGCTGTTTATGCACACTGTGATTATTCTGCAGCTCCTAGGAGGGGTAACAGTGATGCAGTAATTTATAATCTCAAAAATTATCATTTACCAATCATAACATTCAAATGCCTTTCAATAATAAAATCTTAGGTCTGTCAGTATTTTCTGATGTCAAATGAATGGCAGGAGAAAGAGAAATGGGTCAGGTAGGAACTTTCTGGTACATTGAATATATCACTATATGATATTTTATATATGCTCTTACATGTTTTCAGTCACTTTGTCAGCCTCCTCACTTCTTTTCTTTTTTTCAATTTCCCTGTCTCTTTAAAAAAAAAAATCTATTTATTATTTCAAATCCTATTCTCCTTCTTTCAGTTTCCTAAATGCTACCTGCAGAAGCAGCAATTTCTGATTTGGTTCATTGTTATGTAGTTTCTACTAAAGGAAGTTCATTCTTAAATGATTCCTGTAAATTAGTTTACCAGCAGAAAATGAGTCTTGATGTTGGATGCTGCACCAAAATCTGATGATGCAAAGACATCTGGGCTAAGGCAGAAAGGAGATTTAAAGCTGACTTTTTTCTTCTGAACTCATTCTGCTCTCCCACACACATGCACAATTTCTCTCCTCTGCCTCCTAGTACATTTGCCACCTCCTTTCTTTCTTACTTTTTTTTCCCCCTCCCTCAATAAATGTCTAAAAACTCGAATTAGAGACTGGTTACAGTCATGTTGCATTCATTGTAAAATGAAGCTTTGACTACCCTGCACAGAGAGCAAAAAATCAGCATTTCTCAAAGGACATGGCATGCAGTGGTAATGAAGGAAAAACCATTGAAATTCCTCTCAAAAATCTAATCTTTTTTTTTTTTTTTTTTAATGGGCATGCCTCATATTTCTAGTAATTTAACATTTAGTGTAGAGGATAATGAATTTAAGGACAGTCATTGCTCTGTTAAAAAAGACTTTTTTCTTGACTGTACTTGGATATGTTGCCCACAGGATGAAAGCTGCATGCTTTCTTTAGCTAAGATACTGCAGAGCCCTAGTGAATATAAGGGGGTTTTATACCTTCCAGACAGAATACAGATCAAAGCATAGAATAGGGTGAAGCCTGGAAGTCATAAATATTTTTAAAACTACCAGAGTCTAGTCTTCACCAGTACTTCATCTCAGAGGTAGTTGCCAAAAAAATACAGATGGGTTTGTGGTGAAAAAAAAAAGCTGTGTGAAAGAAATAGAATAGAAAGAAATAGAAAACAATAGAATAGAATAGAATTCTAAATGTTAGCAGCCTTGAATGCAAAGGCTTGGGAAGAGCTGCTGACCATTCTGTTGGCTCCTTGATGGAATGCCACCTTTGAAGGTATTATGCTTGTTTGTTCCAGAGAGAGGACCCAGGTGATGCAGTTACAACCCCCAAAAGTGTGAACTAAGCACACTTACATCTCACTGTCATTCAGAAAGGTGATTCTAGCTGTTTAGAAAGAAAACTCTAAAAATGCCACAAAGATCTCTTCCCAATTACTTGTAATTTCTAAATGTTGAATTCACTTGTTGCTCAACCTCTACATTTCTCAGTAGCAGTATTATATATTTTTTTTTTCTTCTTGAGCTCTGTTAAGGAATTTTGTCATCCGCTGAAGAAATAACAATTTTTTTTCTGTGTCACTTAAAGGAATTAATTTTAGGAAGACTTTTACATTACTAAATATCTTCTTTGTTCCCTTTGAGGTTTTCAAGGTTTAAATGTTTGGCATCTGCTGGCCCTTTTTGTGGTTATTTCTTTTTGTGGTACACAGCAAAGACTTAATGTTAATTAGATCATGGCAGACAGACTGATATGATGGTTAAGAAGAAAAAACCCCTTGCTACTGTCTAAGATATTGAGATGTGTGGTATAAAAACTGGATGACTCCTCCACTGTGTGATCTTGGCCAAACTTCTTAGTATTTTGGTGCAAGTAAGGCTTCAGGTCTCTGAGACACAGTTCATCTTTGTTTTTGTCCAGTGTCAAGCTAAACATGGCTAAAGATTTGGGGAGTCCTGGAGACTGTACCTCCAGTGTTTTATGATATCCATTCTTCAATTTATTTCTGAGAGAAAAATGCTCCTCTAATTAGAGTGGACAGAGATTTTCTTATTAATTTGTCCTGTGACCATTTGGAAGGCTCAATCTGTCAAACCTTTGTAGAACAACATGAAGCAGTTCAAGCATTTAATAAATCTCCTCTTCAAGGTAAAATGCAGCCTGAGAAGAATGTTTTGGATAAAAATCAGCTACGAATCTTTAATGAAGAGAGGCTTTCCTCTCTCATTTTGCTCTGAAATGTGACAGTACTGTCAAACAAAGGGACTGAACAACACTATCTAGTAAAATGTCGATTTTTCTTCCTTCATTAGCACTCTCAAGAAATTTTCATCCAGTCTCAGCAGGCCATGTGCAGGAGTAAGGGAAGATAATTTGTACTCTGGTGCTGCTTTATTCTTGGTCACTAACGAGATGCTGGAATGAAGGTGCCAGATCAGTAAGCAAAATGGGCACCCCAACGGGTATGGGCTGAATGTAAGTTTTGTAGGAGAACTGAGGTGAAAGACTGCTACTAAACATCTCCCTCACTTCCACAACTGGGACTACAGTTTGGACACTGAATGACCTAACAAAAAAGAGATAGCAAATTCTGAAGAAACCACAGATGTTTGTGCCCCAAATTTGAATTCTGATTTATATTTTTATTTTGGCTGGCCATTCTTTCTTTTCCCCAAAATAGACTGCTATTTGAAGTTGAGCAGTGTATATGTAATTTGAAATAAATATGCTATTAGGTATTGTATAATTAGATCTATACAGGAATTTAAAAATACCCTAAAACAGCCTAAATTTCTTCTTCAGATTTATGAACAGATTACTTAAAAGTGAAAAGATTAATAAAAATGAAACATATGCAATATTAAAGGCAGGTAGATTACAGAGGTGAATGCAACACTCTAAGGGTGCAGAATCTCAAGTCAGTTGAATGTGAGGAATGAAAGAACATCTAAAATTATTAAAGTCTACATTTTGATATTATAAAAATATTCTTAGTCAATCTGTTCATATTTATATTCAGTGCTACCATGGTGGTAACATCACACTGGTGAGTCAAAGTACAAAAAGAGAAGCTTTACTTTTTCAGAAGTGAGTAGGAGAGCAGTTTTCATGCATCTGCAGAGATAGCAGTAAGTCTTACTGGAGTTTGTGCAGAATAAATTTCTCAATCGCTTACGAATGACTGTCAGATGTAGGGCAGCATGGAAAACAAGCAAATCACAAACCCAACCCCAGCACAGCTCAAGAACAGAATTCTTGAAACTTTTGCAGTAATAACATTATGAAAAAAGAAAATACAGCATGTAATAAAGAAGATTCTGGAGTAAGTACTTTGGTTTACTACATATTATGCATAATTATTCATGCTGATGAATTTACAGTGATAAAAAATAAAGTACTGCTGTTTGCCACACAGTAGGATAGAAACTTTATGAATAGCCAATCATGTAACACTTCTTAAAATTAATTACTTGTTTGAAAGGATATACTTTTCTCTGTGACCACTGATGCCTCAGAACAAGGAAACACCAAAATGCTTCCAAAATATTAGTAATTACACAATCTTAGAGAAAAGAATCTCTTGTTTCCTTGGTTATATTTTAAAATAATTAGGAATATCTTAAAATATAAGAACGCATACTGTATAAACCGCTTTCAGTTTTGACAGGGTATCTTCATCTGCGGCTAAGAATACTTCTATTTGTAGACACTATCTTGTCTAGAGACAAATGAAATTTAGGAAGAGCATTTATTTCCATGTATTTACCAGCTTTTTTGCTGCAGCATTCAGCAAAGCCACACATCATCAATTGAAAGCTTTGTAGGAAAAATTTTTATTTTATTCTTGTTGCCACTCCAAAAGTCAGACCTGTTTATATTCCATGAAATTTCCTCTGGCCTCTGTCACTCTCTTCAGCCTGCAGTCAGAAGTATATAAAAATATTTTCCAAGTGGTTTAAGTTGCTTTCTACTCTGTGTGAAGACAGCAACTTTAAAGCCCTTAATGAAAGACAGAGATGAAGAGATGCTGCCAATGACATAATACTGATTTCTGTCTCTGTCACAGTATATTTCTAGTTTTTATGAAGGAATTTGAGCTCTAGATTAAAAACTCCTATTTTATACATTACAAAGTTTCTGATATAATATAGACATCCAAAGAGTTAGTAAGTCCTTCCTGAAGAAAATATCCTGGTTATTATTTTTTCAGTATATACTATTGTGAAGCAGCAAGACACAGAGACTTTAATTCTGCAGTGTATTAGCACATAAATGTCTGCCTCCAAACTGTAATTTCAGCAAGAAAATTTACCTTAACTTGACTTAGCCATTTGCTCTTGTCTTCATTTTAGTCATTCTGAAATCGTGATGTTCGGTCTTGCCTCAAACACAGCAGTGGAAAGTTATCTAAAGAGATCAGGACAGATTGCACAGCCTGCTGAATATTGATTCTGTTAAGCGCAAGCTCCCAATTAAAGTTCAGTTTTTCATACTGAGAGTTCTGTGACTGAAGAAAGTTGTATTAAATTAAAACTGATAAGTGCCACTTTAAGTAATAAGTTTATTTCTTTTTAATTATTGAACTCTTTGTTTGGAAGGTTTAGAAGTGTACCTTTCAGGAAAAGTACCAGTTATATGGCATTTCTTGGACAGATCATGTTTAATTTCATCATTTTCTATCCAAGGAAAATTTTGCCTCCAGTTTGACCTTATCAAAATAAGAATTAGTGGTAAATTATAATACTGGGTAAAATCCAATAATCAATAGGAAAATCTTCCTCAGGCTTGACTAGCTGCAATAAACATCTTCTGGCAATGATAGAAACTGTTGTGTAAAAGCAAAATACATTAAGGTTTTGGGGTTTTTTCCTCCAGTAAAAATAAAATTAGACCATGAACTAAATAAACTCATCAGATACACAGCATACAGACAGTAAAAGGAAATAAATAATTTATTTTTAGTGATAAATTCTTATTTGTTTCATAGCAATTTAAAAACAAAACATAAATGTTGGCTGAAGAAATAAAAGCCTTCTTTGAAAGGAGGGATGACATCATGCTGAAATGCATCACTTTTGTAAGCTGATTCATTTGACTTCCATGATTTTATTAACTGCTTATTTATGCCTTTATGCAATTTTCCTCTAAAGAGGTTTGGTGCCAATTTGTTTCTTGTAGCATTACTGTTTTATTAGGCAATAACTTTGTGTCTACCTGCTGGTGGAAAAAAAAGAAATGACAGGCTTACACAATGTGCTAATTTAAAACTGCAAAATATCAACATGAACTAAAAACCCCACATGGGCTTAAAATACAGCTGAGGATTGTTAATGGTGAGATTTTTGTGTTAGCGCAGCTTCATTGCTGGGATATAACCCATGTTTTCTTGCATAGAATATAACAGAAATTTTTCAAATAAGGCATTATTTAACTCAGTAATCCTTCTGAGACTTGTAAAATCCCTGAAAATCTCATGCTTAAGTTTAACCAGTTTTTTCTTCCTTTACTCAAGTCAACTAATGTCTCTTATCCTTTAAAATTCTTACTGTAATCCCTGAGATCACTTGCAGGATAAAGTGATGACTATTCTCCCAAGAATGTGAGAATTCTCAGCATAATGTCCTCTGGAAGGTGTAGCACATAAAATCAACAAACTTCTTCAAAAGAGAAGAGCTTAAACATGTCTGCAGCATACCAAACATTTAGGGATTTCTGGGACGACATATTGAGTTAATTTCCAAGTTGTGGACCTCTTTTTAAAAGAAAATAAGTCCTGGTAACATTTCTTTTTTTCTGTATTGAGAAACCTGAAAAAACATCAGTGAGAGCAATTATCTTCAAAACCTCAAAATGCAGTCCAGAGTAGTTCATTTTGGTTACATAGTGTGGAAGAAAACAGGGCTACTGAATATTTCCGAGCCCTGGCTCTCAAATTATTTTATGTCTCTCTCCACCTGCAAAGTAAGTGGAATCATACCTATAAAGAGCTTTAAGGCTTGAAAAGTTATAAGCAATTAAAAGGTACCCAAGCCCTCTTTTATAAACTTCCTAAAAAATATAAAATACCTCTCAAGCATACGTATTATCTTGCAGTGAAAATAATATTTTTTTGATAACTTCTTTTTGCCCCTTTTTCATGTGGTATTTTCAAGCTCTTCATCATGAACATGAAGACTACACATTTATTTTAATTTTTTTAATGAAAAGCTCTCATCGTAATGTACTATTCTAATTTCAAAATTTAAAGAAAAAAAGCTCCAAAGTATTGCAAGAATTTTTATAACATAAGGAGAAATTGTGCTACTTTATTACTGGTTTGCAATAGCATTTCTGGCTTCAGGAGCTGCCACTGTTTGTGGTAGTAGACGAGTAAAGAACTTTCTCTGTTCTGGCATTTAACTTATTTTTTCAATTAAAATTTAAAAAAAAATTCAATTGTTTAAAAATAAATCATTCATACAATTAATCATCTGGCTGAAATGGGATATTTCATTCTTCTTTTGTTTGATACTTCAGTAATCTTAGTCAGCTTTGCAAAGCTTAACTCTTCTCACAATATGTTTCAGTTATTGGCCTAATTAACATACAGCTTTACATGATTGAGTGATCAGTGCAAATTAGATACCAACGGGGGCCATTGACCTGATGTGCAGGCAATCCCCAGACTAGATCCTCAAAATTTTTAATGACTTCAGACTGTGGAGTTAGCACCATATAGCACTGTGTGGCTGAGCCCTGGGGTTAAAAATAGTTTTCCTGCAGTTAAGAACAGTAGAGAGGACTTGAGTGTGCCCAGAACACTTCATGGTGTCTCACTCCTACCAATGAATGGATCAGCAGAAGGAAGATGAAAAGTGATCTCAGTCATTATTGTTATACAATTGCAAAACTTAAAATGACATTTTGAAGTGTACTATCCCTTTCTTTGGGAAAGCTCAGCCTCTTTATGATACTCATTTTACTGGAAAGGGGAGGTAACATAAAATTTGCATATTTGTAACAAATCAAAAAGTGTTTATACTTCTGATGGAAAAAAAAAAATCTCTGAGCACCAGTAATTAATTGGTGGACTATTACTTTAAAACTGGTCGCAGGTGTTGATGACTAGTACTCTTCAGGGGGCAGAGCCAAGGTATTTGTAAAACCAAAGGGAAAGGAAGCTCTTGGCTCTGCTTAACTCCTTTCTAGGACTTATTTTGGGAAATACAAGGCCTCATAACTTTGGATTAAGGTCAGAAGCATTTCTGTCACTAAAATTTGGGGAGGAGAAATATGAAAATGCTTTTTAAAATGCATGCAAGAATGCCAGTTTGGTTTTTGTCTGTGACATCTGCCTGTGTTGGTCTATTTTAAGAATAGCTAGGCTGTGTGCTTTGTAAAATTGTGGTTTGCCTTGTTAGAAACTTTACATTTTAAGCAGTTGTTTGAGCAGCTTACCTACAGCCTAATAATAGTTGTGCAGAAGCTTCTTCCCTGGCTTCCCAGTTGACTCCATTATAAGCAGGACCTGTCACCCACAGGTGACAAGAAGCACAGTCCACCAAGCCCACCTGTACCCAGGAAATACCTGGGCCACCAAATTTGAGTGGACTTCTTGCTGATGTCTGAAAGTATGAATGACATCAGGGTTGTTTTGTTCCCTGGTATTAGATGATGGATTGAATCAAGTCCCATTTGTTAAAAGGTTTTCTTGGCATCTGAAACCAAAACAGTCTTTGTAACACTTCAGAGTGAGTAAGTGTGCACTTCAAAACACAGACATAGGGTTGTCTTTCATTTTTTGTCCCTGTGTACAGCTTCACAAAGTGAAACAAAGGGAGATTTATTGGAAGAGGCTTCACATGATTTCCATTTATTTATTTATTCACTGGTTCATCTATTCATTCACATATTTTGAAAAGACTCCATTCATTTCACTTGTGCATAGCAGATAAAATTAATTACTGCACTGCAGATAATAGCTCATAAAGGTCATTCTCAGAATTGTGTTTCACTTTGGTGTCTTTATCGAGCTTTGAAGATAATGGTTTGATGTTGTTTGTACACTGTGGAGTGCACTTCCATCCCTTGGGAAGCATACTGAGAAAACAAATAATAGTAACAGAACTGTACAGCATAGCTGTTCTGCAGTGTTTGTCCCTGCTTTAAAAGTCTCAGCTGCTTAAAGCAGTGCCTGATGAGAGTGCAGAGTTCCTCAGTCCATAAACATGAAGGTATTGATCTGAAGACACTGAAATTGATGAATCTATGTGTGAGAAAAGGGATGTGGTATTCTGGCAGCTGTTAAATTATTCACAATGATTTGTTGCTCTGGTGCATTTCTGCAATATTCTTGCTGTGCATCCTCTTCTCACCCAGTGCTGGACTAGCCAATTTTCAATGGGTCTGGGATCATAGAAGGGTGTTTTGTTTATGAAATGTTTTCCCCCATACACAGTGCAGGAGTATAAATGAGGTTTCTTGGGAGAAAAGTGTTAGATTTCACGTGTATTTCCGCAGAATTTTTTCTTATGGACAAGTGCTATGGGTTTACTAATGGTCACAGAGCATATGGTTCAGCTTTCCCACATTGAACTGGGCAACAAATGAGGCTCATCGTCAATGAAGATGCAGACAGCAAGCAGCATGTGCTCAGGACCTGCTTTGGGAGAGATTTCAATTTTTTCTTTTCATGTCTGTGAGCAGGGCCAAGTTTCATTTTCACATGAGTTAGCTGGGTCTCATCAAGATTTTTGGTCACACCATGGGCCGTGTGGGTCTTGTGCTGGAGGTGGTCTGACACGACACGGCTCCCAGGCCAGGGGAGGTGTGTACATGTGCCCATGTAATCCCAATCCTGGCTGTGGAGTAGCTCTGCTGCTTCTCCCTGTGGGCTGCAAAGCAGTTGGGAAGTGCTGAGTTGCCAGGACTGTGGCAGGGAAGGGAGACGATGAGGAACAAGGAGTGATATGAGGAACTCGGGGGTTGGAGCTTGGTAACAGCTTCAACTCCCTTTCTTCTTCTTCTTCTTCTTGAAAACTAGCTCCTGATGTTTGTTAGAGGTATGTTGCTGCTAAGAGTTGATTTTATGGCTTAGAAAAGCATTTTTGGATGCATGTAAAGAAGATGAGAGAGAGAGGAAAGTGGCCCCATTTAAGCTTATCCTCTCATAAGCAGTCTGTAGAGTTCAATTAATTTCTGACCTGTGAAATAGCAACAAATCTTATTTTTAAAGATGCTCTTTTTCAAATAAAATCAAGAGTATACATTTTAAGTCATCTGGGAGGTTTGGTAGTTTGTTAGGAATAGTAATGATTGAAAACTTCTCCTTCTACATACTGCCCAATTCAGAACATTTAATGCTGTCCAAAAATCTAAATAATTTATCCAATATCTTATTGAAACTGCGTTGATTTGCATGCAGCTTTCACTAGAAAGATGCCTACTTACTTTTTCATTAATTAACAATTAATGTTCAATGTATGGCTTAGAGAAAGAACTGGAGTCCTAACAGTAGTCATGACTACAACATGTTGGTGGACTACTACAAGAGGCATCTGGTTATGGCTGTGCAGTTGTGGGGAGTATGACAATCTTATGCTCAAGGTCATAGTTGTTCCTCAGAGGAACTGAGATAACTCTCAGTACATCAACCCAGTGTTCAAACAATGTGTCTTGCAAAGAAACTCCCTGTACAGAAATTTAAAGAGAAGAAAACACCATCTAGTACTTAACTTCAGCTGCTGTGGGTGATGGGATAGGTTCTTTCTAGGAATGTATAAGTTTTTACTGGTTTTAGCCCAGCTGGCAACTAAGCAGCATCAGCCACTCACCCAACCTCCCTCTCTTCACCCCTTGCCCTGGTGGACAGGGGAGGTGAATCAAAGGTAAAACTTGAGGGTTTAGGTAAAAATAGGTTAATAATTGAAAGTAAAGTAAAATAAAATAGTAATAGTAAATAATTTTAATAAAGGTAATAAAAAGGGAAAGAGAAAAATCCAAACACATGATGCACAATGCAATTGCTTATGAACTGCTGGCTGATGCTGGCCCTGTTTCTGAACCCAGATTGGCCTCCCCCTCCATGTAACTGCCAGTTTATATTCTGGGCATGGTGTTCCATGGTGTGGAATATCCCTTTGGCCAGCTCAGGTCACCTGTCCTAGCTATGCTTCCTCTTATTGAGTTTTTGGGGTTTTTTTGTGGATGTCCTCCATGCCAGAGCAGGAGGGCCCCCCAAAAAAAAATTCCTTGGTTTACTATGAATTTGACTTACAGAAACCCAAGACATCAGAGTGTTATCAATGTCATTCTCATTCTGTATCCAAAACACAGCACTGTGAAGAAATTAACTCTATCCCAGCTGAAACCAGGACAGCCCTAAAAAAGGTATCCCACTTTGCATTTTGAGCAAGTGTTGTATAGGTCAGAGGTGTTAAATTTGAAGTGTTTAGGGCACATCTGGGTCATCTGCATCCGGGAAAGGATGCAATATATCCAAAGTAATTGTAATAGGCTACAAAATAGTTTGAATTACCTCTGATGTCTTTGCTAATTACAATGTGATCCTTGGCTATTGATAGGAGTATTTCAAAGGAGACATAGCACTGAGTCTCGAGGACGTTGTTAGTGCTGATGAGATTGCTCATAATCAGTAAGTGGCTCATCATGCTCTTAAAAGCCAGTTGGGAAAGCCAGTAATACAGAAAAAAGCCTCAAAGGAATGGTGTCACTGTGTGTCACATTACTCATATCATTAGATGGATTCTTGTAATAGCTTTTTGTCTGGAAATAATTCTTCATGACAAGCAATATTTGTGTCATTAAATGTTTGTGCCATGCAATAGGATGCAGGCTTGAAGAGTGTAAGAGAAAAATTGGTGATATATTTTGAAGCTCAGATTCATGTTCCAACTTTTTTTCAGTGTAAGGAGCATAAGCTAAACATGCAATTAGAAAAAATTAGAAACAAATTCCAAGAGCAAACTACTTCTTTTTCCCCATCCTTAATTTCCTACATTTATTTAGAACAGGTTCAGTGTGTTTTGACAGTGGTTTCCCTGCCAATAGATTACTGCTGTCCAAAAGGGAAAAGCATTTCTGCTGTAAGTGCCCCTTGAATTTTGGGAAGTAGCTCTTAACACACTGGTTACTAAACCTAAAGGAAATAAAAGCCACTGTGTAATTCTGACATCCTTTCAAAGATTTTTAAGAGGTTCAACTGTTCTGAAGCAATGAAACTTAGCTGCTCAGGTTGATATGTTCAAGTTATTCAGGTTGTTAGGTTTTTTCCTGCAAATAATTGTACAGAGTAGTTCTTCCACGGCTTGTTTATACTCAGTAACTACTCAGTCACTGGAGAATCTGTAGGGTGCTTTCTTTTTCACCAAAGGAAATTTCATAAAAGGAAATTGTCAAATCAAAAGCAGTGCAAAAAAAGAAATTAAATTCAGAATAACTAAATAAATAATCAGTAATCAGCTGGTTGTTCATTTTGTTGCTGAGTCACAGGCTGCACCCCAAAAAGGCTTTTTGTGAGTGAAGGTCCAATATTGGCTTAAAGGAAAGCTGGGCACTTACCAGTCTGTGATCTGAGCCTTGTTGTGGAGGGGGTGAAAGGATAAACCCCTTAAAAGTGGTGTCTTTCAGATACTGTGCGTCTCTTGAAGGTGTGCCAGAAACTGTTAACTCATTTAGCGAGATTATTTGATGTGTTTTCTTATGACAATAGATAAAGGTGCTTTTCCTCCTGCAAATCTGCACAGCAGAGCTCATTTGGGCAAAATTTCATTGTTCCGTACCCAATAATCCTCAAGTCTAAAGAGAGACAGTAGGAACACAGTAGGTTCAGACCTATTCAACAACACAGGAAGCTGAACTGATTCCAGAGAGCCTGCTTTGTCTCCTGGCAGACTCCCCGAGACAGGATATTATGGGAAGACACCTCTGTCCCTCCTCCACCGCCCATCTCCAGCCCTTTATGTAAGAGCTGCTGCACTCTTTTGCTTTTGCAGCAAAGAGGTGGCTCTGAGGGGCCCAAATCCACAGCAGGGGGTGCCGGAGGAGTGAGTATTAAACATAAGGTGACTCACAACTGCCCCAAAGCAAGGGGCCTGGGACTCTCAGGGATGGACTGGGCTCTTCATCTGTCCAAGAACAAAGATCCCCTGCAAAACACCACCACACAGTGGTCCCATGAGGGGCAGTGGGCAGCACACGCTCATCCCTCCAACCCTTCCAGGGGACTGGAATTAGGCCCCAAACAAAATACTGGGCTGTGCTTTCTCCAGGGCAAGCACAGGCACCATAAACTTTTGATGTGCTTCCTGCTGAACCAGGCAGTGGGCCTGCTCATCACCTTGTTTGATCCACTCATGGCAGAACATGACTAAAGGTAACCAGCTGGGTCAAGGCTGGAAGGATTTTCTTTGCATCAGCACAAGATAGGCAGCTGTGGTAGTAAGAGAAATTGTGTGAAGCATGCCTAATCTCTCCTAGTCACACGTATCTGCTGATGCCTTAGAAAGGCTTTTAGATACCAAATCACATTATCCAGCATCCTGGTCAATGTATCTCGTACTGCTGTGAGTTCTGCTCCACCACCGGAGCGCAAGAAATGCTGAAATCCAGGTGCTGAGGCAGTCAGCCCATTCTTGAGGTGATCACAAATAGAAACAAGTGTCTTTATGTTATTTCCAGCCACCCATAATTTGAGTCAGAACTCTTTTCAGTCTGACCTGGAATAGCAGTATCACTTTGTATCCTCAGTATTATCTTTTCCTTGTTTCTGAATGTGACAGTTGTTCCCACTCATATGGAGGAAAGGAGTACATCTGCACCCCAACGTGCCATGGTAAGAGCAGAGGACTCATAAATTCCTAATTTCCTATAGGGCTCATAAGGCTGATGATAAGCCTTTCTCCAAACCCATGAGACAATATCAGCTAATCTAGCACAACAGTTTTTGTCACTGCCATGGCATCAACTAACTCCAGGCTTCATCTTCAGTTCTAACCTTGGAAGATTTACATCTCAGTGAAGTCTTGGATGTGCCAGTTTTCTTCCTAAAAGCTTCTGTCTCCACTAGATGAGGCAATGCTGAATATTTTAGACCCTGTGAGCCTTTTGTGGCTTTGCAGCTAGATTGGTCCAAAAATCTGATGAATTTGTGCTGATAGTTGGGTTTAAGAATTTATTCTGCCTATTCTGGTGAAATCATTATAGCTGTGCTACCACAGATCTGTTGCTATGAGTGAGGCCTTGCCTACAAGAATGCTCTAAAATGGCTATTATTTCTGTACCAGAAAAATGTCATAGTTAGATTTGAACCACTTCTGACAGTTGAGATCTGCAGAGAACTAACTTTTGGAGCAGAGCTCAGTGCTCAACCTCAGGAGGCACACTTGGATTCACTGCCCAGATTTGGTAATTTAGAAGGTCAGTTAGGATTCTCTTTTTAACTATCCCTCTTTTTCTCAAAACTTTGGGGGTGTGGGAAGTTCTTTGGTAAGCACTCTAGAATATTGAAGAAAAAAAATGAGAGTTTCTTAAAAGTTCCTGGAATTTGATAGGAAACACCCTCCATCACTACCTATAATCCTGTTTTCTTGCTAAAGTCTCCTGTCTTTGCAAATAGCAAGGCTATAAAAAATTAAAATTACTTCCTGGCTATCATGGATTTTTAGACTCATGACTGAATAGATGTTGCAGTGAGTTTTCAGATGTTTTCATTAGCACAGTTCTTCTGTTATACTGCAGGTGTTCACCCAGAAGGGATGCCAGTTGCCCTCCTGTTTGATGCTGCAATCTGCAATTGCAGTGAGTTGCTGGATGCCTGGCAATGCCACACCGCAGTTTTTGCCTTTTTACACTGTGGAACAGATAATCACCACGTTTCCTTCCAAATACTGTCATGCTCAAACCTCCTCTCTTTAACCTTGAAAAGTCAGGATCGCACAGACCAGTACATTCTACTGCATAACTCATAAAGAAATCTAAGAAATGTATTAGCATTTTCTTCACTTACTTTCACTGGAGTTCTCCACAAGAAAACCTTGCTTATAAACCTTCCAGTGAGCTTGGTGGCAAAGTAATATCAAACTGGACAGACAGCTGAGACCCCTTTGAAGGGAACTCTATTTAAATTTGGTGATGGAGGGTTTCTAAACTTAATAAGCATCTGTAATGGACTTTACATTTTGTGCAATTGGAGTGCTTAGTGGCTGTTAGGCAGAGAATTAAGGCTTAATGTAGATTTCAATGTGTTTGATTTGACAGAGGCCATGCAATTTTTGTGTAACACAGTAACATTTAAAAGCTGATTCAAGCACTTCATGCCGGCGTGCTGTCCAAGTTTTCTTATTACAATTATGCATAATAACAATAGTTATATGAAAATGGTAGTGCTTGGGTAATCACAATACTGGGAGCATTTGCCCTTTATTCTGAAGAGCAGAGAAGTGGAAAAGTGCTGGATATGGAGAAAGGAAATTAATGTTTGCCCTTGCTGAACACTCTCCTTCCATTGGATTTACATACAACTCATCATACCTTTTCTGCATCTTCGTTATGCTTCTGTCCAGTTCAGCAGAACTGTTTCTGTTTAATGTTGGGGAATAGGTCTGAAGTTGAAAAAATTAGTTTTGGTTATTCTTGTGGGAGAGTGTACATAAACATACAATGGTTTTCCCTGATTGCCCTGCTCTCTTCATATTCAAGTAGTACTCAGCAAATGGTCTGACTGGTAGGAATGGGGGGGTGGTACAGGGGAACAAACACACTGGCTGTAAACATGCTGCCTTCCAGGTAAGCAGTATTTTCTGTAGTGGATTTATTCTCATGCTGCAGTTCTCTTCTGTGACCCTGGGCACTAGGAAGTTAGCCCATGCCACAGCTCCTTCCAGTCCTCTGCAAAAAATCCTAAGCAAAGTTGCCCATTGAGTACATGGTTGCTCAGCACCATGAAGCACACAGGGCAACAAAAATGCTCACAATTTTCAAGACTGACTTTTCACCTATGTGACTTGGACAGGTTCCTCTTCTAACCTTTTACCCTGCCCAAGTATGCTCTAGATGCTAAGTAAGGGGACCTTATTGGTGATCAAAAATTTTGCCCACCCATTTAAATTCTTCCTGCAAAGACTGGCGAAACCCAAAGCATGACTTGTTGACTTCTCATGTGTAGTTTCATCCTATCTGGACTTCCTTTTCTTCCTTTTAGTGAAGTCCTCCTTCAGTGAAATTGTACTAAAAATAGATGTTGGCTTATGCTCCAGCATCTCTTTGTGCAACTGCCGAGTGCTGGATACTGAAGTGAGGATGTCTGAACTTCTCCTTCCAAAGAAGCTGCTTAGACCTCCAAAAACAGTATTTAAATAATATTGAACATGTAAACCCATGTCGTTTTTCACCTGGTTTAATACTGATCTCCTATACTTGCCTGTTACTGCATTTAACAAAAAGTACAACACAGTTCTGTATTTTATGTAGCATGATTAATTTTTGGCTAGTTTATTTTGTTTTTTGAGACTTTATGTACCTTAGCAGATGGTGTTAAAGTTACTGTGAATAGTTTAATTTCATTTCTTCCCACCTTCTTAGCTTTACCCTTTGGTTTTAATCATTTGCTTGCAAACTAGCTGACACAAACTACTTGAACACACTGATTACAATGGATTGTAGTAAAAATATACATTTTAAGATGTCAAGATTTAAACATTTGACTGTTTTTGAGGAAAAAAAATCAAGAATGTGTCAACACCTTTATTACAGGCTATTATAAGAATAAAAATAATTTTAAAATCCATTATAGTGTTATAGAATAGATATTCCTAAAATTTGGCTGCTTATTATATTGGACACAGTCATGCTAAAGAGAGAAACACAAAGATAAACTTTGTCATATTCTAGTTCTGCAAAAGCATTTTTTGTGTGGGATACCAGGAGTTGGGGCCTTTGTCAACAAAAATGCTGGGAACAGATTTTTTCTCAGTTATGTCATAATCTCATTTTCAGACATCTAAATATATAGCATTTTCCAAGGTGTGCAGTATGTGCTATTAATATGGTTCAGAAATATCTGTAGGCATTTAATTCTGAAAGTTAATTATTTCAGGCAGGAATACAGGTGTACTGCTGGCTAATATAAAAGAAGACTTTTAGGGGACTCTCTGGAGTACTGGTTAGACAGGACATTTTATGGTGCTTAGGGTTGTGCTGTGTGTCTCAGACAGTGAATCCAGAACTTGACGCAGTGGGAGCTTCTAAAGATTGACCACTTTTGAAGTCATGTACATATCAAAGCATATACATTGCATCCAATCATATTCACTTCATTTTAGACAGTAAAAAAAAAAAAAAATCATTTTTCTACATTCTAAAGTACTGGCAAAAACAAATAAACCAAAATATTAAAAATTGTCAATACTAAAAATAGCATTCTTGCTGCCCTGTTATTAATGGCAATCTCCGAACCTTACAATCTTGTATTTCCTGCATCATTTGCTGCAGTATGGAGTGTCATGCTTTTAACAAACTGCATCTGTCAATGTACAGAATAGTTTTATAAGGTCTTGTCAACAACAGTGGTGTGTGAGTTAAAAAAGAATAGTTTAAGAACCTTAAGTTTCAGGTGATTTTTTTGGCTAACTTACCTGAAGCCCAAACCTGAATCCAATTGAATTTTAATAAAGTAAATAAATAAAAAAAAAAATGCATTCCAACTTAGGACAAAAACATTGCTTCTCTCATGATTGTAAAATAACCTCATTTTTCTCTCTTTATAGAACTTTTCTGTGCTTGCAGCAGCTACCTTTTGCACTCTTGCAACCTTTCAATCTGCTTTCTCACAACCATTTCACTGTTCTACTCCTTCTCAGCTCCATTATAAAGGATCTTCTTAGTTCAGCAGTGAAGCATTAACTTTTACCTGGCACCAGCATCATTTGCCATCAAATAAAAAAAAATGGTCCAACTACTTTGATAGAGTTGCACAGGTTCCTGGTTTTATAAAAAAGGAAAAGCTAAATTTAGCTAGAGTTACATTTACTGAACTGCAGCCTGAAGCTGAAAACAGTTTTCATTTTGAAGTTCTGTTCTTCCCCAGCTATAGTACTGGCTTGCAATACTGGCTCGACATGAAAAAAGACCAAATTCATGCTGGAAGCAGACAGTGTCTTCTGAAAATTTCAAAATGAAAAGAAACTCTTCTTTGCATCATCCTTCTCTAAAGTTCTGACTGTAATCTGTGCATGTCCACTGCTCAAAATAGCCCCTTATTGTTATGCCAGGATTATTCTCCTTGCACACCTCTATGGTAACTACACTGCAGGAACATCAGTTGTATCCAAGCAAGGCTCCAAGTGGTTCTGCAGTCTTCAGTGTGTGGTGAAGTTCTTACCTCACCAGTGGGAGTCTTTTCCCCTGCTGCGGAAGCACGAGAACATTATTCTAAGTGTGCCCATGGAAATATACAGGGAAAGCTATAAATATGAACATATTAATTAAATGCTTATATGCTCTGACATTTAAAGACACTCAGTAGTAGTCAAAGCTTCTATGGCTGTGAACAAAAAGGTGTATTGTAAGTTTTTCCTTTTATTTACAAGGAATGTTGCCCATCTCTTTTAAGCATTCATTTTTCTTTACAGTTGCTAACAAAGGTAAATTAAAAACATTTTTGGTTCCTTTCTGTATAAATTTATAGAGAGAAGATGGGGCTTGTGTTGGTATTTTGACTTGCCTATGGTGTTTCATTTTTTAAAAATTGTGCCTGGAGAAAAAGTATGGGTGTGTCTTAAGTCATTGCAAACATATAGTTTTAGTAGAGTCTTCTCACTTAAAGAGCTTCACATATCTTTTTTCATGATCAGGGTGTAGAAAAAAAAATCACAATTTATCTAAGTAGGAAAAAAATAACCCTAAACAAAAAACCAAAAAGAACAAATAACAAAGCTTAAATACGTAATAACATCCTCTGTATTACCTAGGAAATTCATGTAGCATAAGCATTCAGTTGCAAAATCTCTTGTGCTTTAGCATTTTTGAAATGTTAATAAAATGTTATTGGGACATAACTGGTATTTTTATACCCACATGTACCTTTTACTGGTACTGCTGTACCTGTTTTGCCCTTCATACTTGGTCTAATAAAAGGCCATGAGTAGTTACAATGAATAATGCATTTGAAAAATGTTGTCCTTCTTTTCCCTGTCTAAGCCAGTCACATGTTCTTACAGTTTTCAGCACTTACTTGCCTATGGTTTTTCCAAGACAGCTGCACAGTATGATAGGCTTCATCCAAAGTAGCATTCCTTCTTTCATCTCCAGCTTCTCAGAAGTTTTTATTACAGTGTCGTCACAGCTTTCTATTTATTCAGACAGTTTTTCTTTATATTCCTAAAGGTGCATTTGGCAAGGGATCTCAGAATCACAATTGTTATTGAAATAATTAATTTCATCTCTTTTAATTTACTACCGTCTTAATTTTTTTGTCTTAACTGAAGATGTCTTAACATCTTCAGTTAAACATTTATAAAAGCTCCTATTCCTCTTAACCTCTGTGGAATAAGAAAAAAATACCATAAAAATATACACTATAACTCATGTATTTTTTTCTTGTCTTTCTCTTTTCTTCTGCTGATTTTCACTCAGGTTTACTGGGCCGTTAGTATGAGACTCTTGTCACCAGAATACCTCTAAATTTTCTGCTCAACTGTGCATCCATAACTGAATGCATTAACATCACAGAAGTCAATAAATATTTAATTAATAGCAGTATACGAGACTGAAGGGTCAGAATTTGTTGTAAGTAGGTGTTGTCATCAAACAGAACTTAATAAAAAGGACTTTTACCTAACATGAGCTTCAATTTTAGGCTACTGATTCCCTTAATTTAATCTGCTAAACTATTTTCATAGAAATACAAGTGAAAAGAGTTGGATACCTCAGAAGTATCCAAAGGCAGAGCCATTTTGCTGGAATCTGTGTATTTTTGTTGGACAGATGTGTTATTCTTCTGTAGGCATTTCCTGTTCTCCATTTGCAATATGAGGAACTTTATTATTTCCTTAGATAATGGCTTCACCACCTAAAGTTTGAGTGTAAATTATCTGCTGGAGTCTGGAAGATTGTGCCAACAAGGCTCAAGACAGGTGCAAAATCTTGCTTAAGAGCAGCTTAATTTTCTTTGCAAAATGGATGTGAAGTATTTCTGTAGATTGCCCAAGATTTGTGCTCAGCTCCAGCTCAGCCTAAACCACCTCTTACGTGGTTTAAGAATTGTACATGGCCCAAGCATCTGTGTTAAGAAAGCAGAGAAGACTGCCCTATGAAGTCAGTGGGCGAGGAATTAAATTTCCTTGTCAGAGAGCAACTGGGATTTTCTTTGTTTTCACTTGAATTTCAGAGTGCTTTATTATTATTATTTTTTTAACAGCTTGGCTAAGCTCAATGCATATTTAAAGAATGGTACAAAAGATAATATTTAAGTGTGGAAAACTGTGAAAACAATTTAAACAAGTCTTTCAGTTAAGCTTGAAAATTGCTTTCTGGCATGTATCCAGACAAGAAAAGCCTGCCATTTTATATCCAGTCCATTATTTTTGGAATAACAGCTGAAAGAATAAAACTAACTGGAGATGCATGCACGTGTGCTTTCATGTGTGTTCACAGTAGCAGGTACAATCTTTTTACCCCTTTGCAACTGTTTATTTCCAGTGTTTGTCGACTGTGTATTGACATGTTGGTCAGAAGAACTTTTGCTTAAATTAGCAATGTCAATTATTGTTGCAAGTAGTTACCACCAGAAAATAACACTCTTGATTCTGAGCTGCTGTTTCATGATCAACAAATATTTGCTCTGTAGAGATTAATTTCAATGCAAATTAAACTTAATGCATTTTTTGTTTAATTATCTGCTTTTGCAAATGGCAGGTACGAAGCCTCTCGGGTTATGGTACACAGCGAAAGAACTTCTCTAGACAGACTTAAAAGGACTATGTTGCTCACAGGCATTGAATCTAGCATTGATTAGCAAATATTCTTAAAGTTCTAATTCGTAAAGCAATATAAAATCAGAAATTCACTTAAAGTATTTAATATATTCCTAGCTCTAGGGCCTGGAATAGAAAAGTAGGGAAATTATTCAAAAGTGGTGTTTAAATGTTCAGAAAACAGAAAGCACCCAAATTCTCCCACCTAAAATTTTCCTAAACGTTTCTGGGGATCTGGTTCAAGAATTATGGAACAGGTAATAATGTGAAGGGTGTGGGAGATGCTTAGGCTTTCACACACATACTTTCACCCTCAATGCATTGATAAATTTCCTCTTCAGAAATAAAGAAAACTGTACCAGAGGAATGGGGGAGCTGCTGATATTAGGTAGGTAACTGAGACTCTAATGCTATAGAAAGAATGCAAAAGCTGTACTGCTTGTTCAGTGGAATAAATTAAAAGGAGAAACAGAAATAATAAGTACTGAAGGAAATATAATTGATCCTAGGGCTTTCTGCACAGTGGTGTCACAGTGGCATTGGAGAGAAATGCATTGGCTAGAAATCTTGAACATCTGCCCCAATTCCCAAAGCCATTCATAATCAATAAGGAAAATGAAAAATAATTTTTAATGGTTGAATTTTTTTTACTCTGCTCTTGCTGGTTGAGATTCTATAAACTGGAGTACCCATAGACTTAGTATAGTTTCAGAATGGGGAGATGAAGAACAGAAACAGTTATTTATTTGATTGTGTTGATGTTTGCATATGTGAACAGACTTGAGGAACTCATGGAGAAACCTGAGAGAGATGATCATTCACAGCGATATATATATAATAACTAATGTACATTTTTATTCCTGACACTTAAGAACAAAGAATATTAACTAAAAATACTGGCTAAAAAGGCTGAAGGAAGAGAACTTGATTTCTTGGATGAGGTGCTGGTAATACCAAGGTAGAACTTGAGAAGACAGTCAAAATAGACTTGGAAAATCATTGCTGTTATTCCTTCTGGGCAAATTTTGTGCAACTAAACCCCACACAGCCACTCACTCACTGTCCCTGAGTCAGGATGTGGGAGAGAATTGGAAGAGTAAAAGTGAGAAAACTCATGGTGCGAGATAAAGGCAGTTCAGTAGGGAAAACAAAATCCATGCATACAAGTAAAGCAAAGAATTCATTCACTGCTTCTTCCCATGGGCAGGAAGATGTTTCCATTTCCAGGAAATCTGGGTTCCATCATGCCTAATGGAAGACAAACCATCATTCCAAACTTCCCCCTTTCCCCAGCTTTATATGCTGACGATGACGCCATAGGGTAAGGGATATCCCTCTGGTCAGTTGGGGTCAGCTGTCCTGGCTGAGTCCTCTCCCAGCTCCTTGTGCACCTGCTCGCTGCTGGGATGAGAAAAGGCAGAAAAGGCTTTGGCTCTGTGCAAGCGATGCTCAGCAACAGCTGAAACATCCCTGAGTTATCAACACTGTTTGCAGCACAGATACAAAACACAGCCCCACTCCAGCTCCTGTGAAGAAAATTAACTCTCCCACAGTCAAAACCAGCACAGCAGATAACTTTAGCAGACAGCTGGAGACAGGATTCTTAGGGACAGGATTACAGTATTGGCACATGGCCATTGGAGGGCACTTAACAGTAGCAGTTTGCTCCAAGTCCTGTCAGTCCTATGCTGATACAAAGATACAGTTTGTTTCATTTCCCAAGGATGCATTTGAAGCTAAATCAGCTTCAATCTCATCTTTTTTTCTGTTGGCTGCATGAACCATAAATAAATTTTATTGTTGTAGATGTCAATCTCCTCAACAAATCTCATCTAAGCAATCTCTTGCAAAATAATATCCTTCCAGTTCATTCTTTTTTCAATTTCCCACTTAACAATACATGAGGCTGTCCTGGAAACTCAAAAATCTAGTAGAAATGAATTATCTCCTCAGAAATTTTTTGGCAGTTTAATCCTTTTCTTTTCTCATGGCTTATTGAACCGACCTACAGGCCAGTCCTATTCCACCAGATCGCAAAAGAAGATGCTGACTGTGACACAGAGTTATGGTATTTTAGCATGAGCGGTGGTAGGTACTTCTGATGGATAAATTTATGTAAGGTATCTGTTGGAAGTCCATTTATTTTTTTGTTTTTCAGTAACAGACCCTGAGTTAGCCAGCTTAAAAATGTCTTAACAGTCAGGTTTTGAGAAGCGGTGTGAAGTTGGGTTTCAATTTATTTTTTCTGAAGGCAGCCACTCTATGAAAGATAAAAACAATACCTAGTACCTATCCTTTAAGTGCAGGAAGTCAAATGTCTTTCTCCCTGGTTTTCTTACCTAAACAAGGGGCAGAGTTGAGGTAGCCCCAGTATGCCAATTTCAGGCTTTTAGTAAAATCTTTTAATGTTTGTTTTGGGCACATTTCTTTTTATTGATCATTCAAATGACTGGCAGCACTCATGTTCCTTAGTGCTGAATAATAAAAGTATATAGAGACAGTTAAGTTAAAAAAAATGTTTCACCATGGAGCCACACTGAAGCATTCTTACTCTATTGAAATTATTGTTCCATTCATGTGTCTGACACTTCTCCTTCATCAAGAGGAGAAAAGAATGTTAAACACAATGATGATAATTTTTGCTACCATATATTCATGCTTTTATATCTCCTTTGAATCATACAAAAAAGATGAAATGATGGGAAAATTCATTGGAGTTGCAGGTTTTGAAACGTAGTTAGTGTTTAAATAGGCTGTAATCCTGCAACCATGCATGTAACTGAATGTGAATGAATAGTTCCAGTTAATTCAGTAATACTTTTCATATACATAAAATTAAAATAACATCTTTATTTTTATAGATGTACAAACACAGAACAGTTTGGGTTGGAAGGGACCTTAAAGTTCACCTAGTTCCAAGCCCTATGCCATGAGCAGGGACCCTTCCACTAGACCAGGTTGTTCAGAGCCCCATCCAGGTCACTGAACACTTCCAGAGGGTTTCCATTTTGTACGGTTAAAATCTAAGACTACTATATGCTTCTGTTTTTCCTCAGGCCTGGATGGGTTGATGACTTGGGATTGGAAAAATAGGCTTAGAAACAGGAAAAACAATCATATATTATAGAGACAATAGTTATTCCATTTATTGTATGCTTTTCACTGTTCTACATGATAGCTACCATTTAGGCACTAGGAAAACACAGAGATTAGGATTTCATACAGCATTTTTAGTATTTATAGTTTTATTTTTACCTTCATTTCTTGTTCTTTCAGGCACACATAGTGAGACTTAAAATATGTATTTTCAGATCAAAAAGAAAGTGATTAGATACTCTTCCTTTTCCCAAATTGCCTTGTTCTTCAGAACAGATTTATTCCTTTACAGATTGTAGGTGTGTGTTCATTCCTTAATGAATTAAGAATTCATGAGACACTGTCTCTTTTTTTTTTTTGTGGAGTTGTCAGTGCTGCTTGCTGCTGTTTTGTATTGGTGCATGGTATTGTAACCTCTAAGTTGTGTGAAACATTATTGACCTTTTTTTTGCCTGAAGTATATAGACTGTGGTTACCCTTGGTAGGAAAAAAGATGCAGTTTCTTAATTCATGCAACTTCCTTCTGTAAACTTGCATGCTTCATTTTAATCATGGTTGAACTATAGATTGCATTACTATGCTGCTGTAATATTTTCAGTATTACAACATTCTAGAAGTCTAGAATAATTCTAGAAGACTAGAATAATTTTTGAGGGGAAAAAAGCTCCACAAATTTGCTTATTTATAAAGGAGCCAGAAGTGTTAAGTCTTTACATTATGTTTTGTCACTTCTCCAGACTGTTTCCTCCAAATGCAACAAGCTAACATGCTTTTCAGTGTGCACAGTACAGATAAATGCTAATAAAATATCTGAAGTCATGGTGTAAGGTAGGGTTTACAAGCTCTCTCAAGCAGAGAAATGGTTAACGTAGGCACTGGCAAGACAGCAGATGGGATGATGAAATGCAGCTGCAAGGGATAAATGCACTCAGGAGAAGGCTGCAGAGGAGGGGAAGTGCCTAAGGAAGTAGGGAGAGCACTTAGAGGAGTGCTGGTAGAAGGGCATGCTGTGAGGCTCAAGGTGACACGAGCCTCTGAAATTAGGGAATAAGAAAACAGCTGTGTGAGGGGAAAAAAAATAAAGATGCACTTTTGGGAATGGTTTTGAGGATGAGTAAATAAAGGCATTTTTCCTAGCAAGGGTGCCCCTGGCATGGATGATTCCTGGCAGTCAACCTGTTTATAGGAGCATGAGTAGGGTTCAGTTCCCCAAACTTCAAAACGAGTTTGCGTTTGAGCTTGTTGGTATTGACCTGATGTCCTCATGTGGCTTTATGATGCTTGTATCCTCAATTATCTGTTCTGTTTATGCTGGATATTAAGTTCTACACCTTTAAGACTGATTCCAAGAGTGAAGGAGGGGAAAAAGAAGCGCACAGTTTGCTTTCAGAAATTGCACTCGTTCCTCTGCATTCCTTCTCACAGACTGTGTTGTCTGCAGCACAGGCAGCACAAGAAAGGTGTCCTTTGCTTTTAATTGGTTTTTAACTAGCTAAGGCAGAAAAGTTCCCCAGACTGTAGCTTATCTTTTTCTTAGAACTGTTCAAACCTGCTCTAAACTAAAAACCCAAAAGAACACTTGGGAGCTCTTGCCTTTGGCCCACTGGGGCCTGGGATGCATTTTTCAGCACAGGAGGGACTGATAAGAGCAAGCTGAGTTATACCCCAAAACAAGGACTATCTGAATTTGTCACCTCTTCGAAACAGTGAGAAGTTCTATTGTGTAATATTAATTTTCTATGCTTGTGAATACTTTTCTTGTTAAACAGTTTTTTCCACTTTTCTCCAAAAAAATCTTTTCCCAAACCAGTTAGGAGAAAAACCACTTAAATCTGCTTTTCTAGAAGAACCCCTTTTAGAATTTCTGCCCAAATTTGCCCTAAACCAAGACACCCCTTCACTGTCAATGGAAAGAAACAGATGCTTTTAGGGCATGATTCATCTGACCTATTTTGAACACCTGCCTTAGGAGGAGTTGAATTATGCCCTAGAAGTGTTTCTGTCTATTGACTATAAAGAGAGCCTAGGGCGACTAACTCAGATTTAAATACCTATATAACAGATACCTTGGCTTGGCCAGATATAAATGGTCCCAAAGAATACCATGTAAATGCAGAAGTTAATGTTTGAATGTCATCATTGTGATAGCTCTAGAGCACGAGCACTGCAGAAGTTTCTTGGGATTTACCTTAAACTCCACTGCTTTGTTTCTATACAGGATGTGGGCAGTGGGAGGCAGTGAGTGGCACAGCCAGCTTTTGCCACTGGATGTATGCTGAGGTCTGATGGCTGCTGCAGAAACCTATGGCTCTGCCAATTGCCCCAGAGCTCTGCTGATTCATAGGAATTGCTTCCCTTAGATCTTCAGGGGAGAAATTCACAAAGAAGAGAGAGAGGGGAAAAAACCAAACCACCCCAGGTCCTTCCTAACTATGAAATTTGGCAAGCCTACCAGGTTTTTCTATGTGCTAGACTATCTCACAGCACCACTTTAAAGGAGCACTTCACTAATTAGGAGGAAGATTGTGAAATTTTGCTGCAGAAGGTTATCTTGAAGTAAGATTTTTACAAGGGTAAGGTTATCTTCACATGAGCTATTTTTCCCATTAAAATGTGCTCAGTTCTGTCTGAATGGCAAGCTTCCACGTACCTCAGTTTGCCTAAGTTTGGGTTGGTATTTGTGGACATGTCTCATATGATGTCACTGTAATCAGGATTGCTGCTCGAACCCTCACTTGCAAAGATGAATTGTCCTGAAGCTTTTGTTTAGCATAAATGTTGGCAGCCTTCAAAAAAACCCATGAGGAAATTAGTGATAAATCTTTCAAACTAGGGTTTGAATAATTTTTAGTAAATAAGATATTGGGCTAAGCATCCAGCATTAATTAAATGTAGCATAAATGTTCATCAAATGTGCACCATGTAGCTGATGTGTTTACAAAGGCATTGTGGAAAAAACGTTTTGAAGAAATGGGCTCTCCTGACCCTAGTACATCCTAAAGAATGGCCCTCCTAATTCTTCAGCATTTCCTAAAGGCTGAATGAGTAAGTGACTTTGCAACCATAATAATCTTTCATGAAACAACTCCCTGGATGGAAGAGGGGTAGCAGTGGATATTGTCTTCCTTGAGTTCAGCAAGGATTTCGACACAAGATCTTGTCTCTCACAAGATCCTCATAGGCAAACTCAGGAAGTGTGGTCTGGATGAGTGGGCAGTGAGGTGGGTTAAAAACTGGCTGAACAGCAGATCCCTAAGGTTGTAGTCAGAGGCACAGAGTCTTGTTGGAGGCCTGTCGCTATCAGTTCTCCTCCAAGGTTCACCACTGGGACCAGGGTTGTTTTAACATGTTCATCAATTACTTGGATGAAGGGACAGATGTCTTCTCAGCAAGTTCACAGATGACACAAAACTGGGAGGAGTGGGCAATACCCCAGAGGGCTGTGCAGCCCTTCAGAAGGGCCTCAGCATGTTGGAGACATTGACAAAGAAGAACAATATGAAATTCAGCAAAGGCAAGTGCAGGGTCCTGAACCTGGTGAAGAATAACTCCAGACACCAGGACAGGCTGGGGCCAGCTTGCTGGAAAGCAGCTCTGCAGAGAATGACCTGGGGGTCCTGGTGGGCAATAAGGTGTCTATGAGCCAGAAGGGCTCTTCAGGAAGAGCATTGCCATGAGGTTGAGGGAGCTGATCCTGCCCCTCTACTCAGCCCTGGTGAGGCCACATCTGGAGTGCTGTGTCCATTTCTGGGGTCCTCAGTACAAGAAAGACAGGAGCTCCTGGAGTGAGTCCAGTGGAGGGGGACAAAGATGATGACGGGATGGGAGCATCTCTCTTATGGGTAAAGGCTGAGGAAGATGTACTTGTTCAGCCTTGAGAAGAGATGACTGAGAGGGGACCTCATCAATGTTTCTAAGTATTGGAGGGTGGAGCCGGGCTCTGCTTGGTGCTGCCAAGCAATAGGACCAAAGACAATGGGCAGAGACTGATGCACAGGAAGTTCCACCTGAATGTGAGGATGAACTTCTCTACTTTGTGAGTGACTGTGCAATGGAAGAGATTGCCCAGAGAGGTTTTGAAGCTTCCCTCAGTGGGGATTCAAGAACCTCCTGGACACAATCCTGTGCCATGTACTCTGGGATGACCCTGCTTGAGCAGCAAGGTTGGACCAGATGACCCACTGTGGTCCCTTCCAACCCTACCCATTGGGTGATTCTGTGATTCTTTAAATTAAAAATATAGGTGCAATATCAAAATATCTTAAAAACAAGGGTTTTAAGGTTCATTGTAATTATAGTGTGTGTATATAATCTTTAGAAACAGAAGTTTGAGGCTGTGATTCTGTTTGTAATATTTGTGCTAAGTGAAATATCCTCTATTATTATCAAGCATAACCTTAAAATAATTGCAATTTCTCTATAAGCCCATCACACACCAAGTTTGGCATATCTACTTTTTCAACAGTAGAAGCTTGGATATTTATCAACACAACAGACTTGGCTAGAGGAAGTAAATTTAGGTTAAAATACAGATATATATGATCTATATTTATTCTTTACATTTGCAGTGAGATGATCACATCACTGACTTTAAAAATGGCAATATCTGAATTAAAAAATTAATGGAATTAATTCTTAATTATTTTATACTTTAGGAAAAAGTTCTGCCTACTTTTCATATTAATCCAATTATCCAATTATTTCATACCCAAAGTACAGAAAAGATATCTTTTCAGTATCACCATTTTTCATTAAACCTCACCTTTAACCAACTTAAGCACAAAGAAGCAAATTCTTCATCTTTACCATATTTTTTGGTTTTCAGTCTGTGTTTTGCATATTTTCAGATACTGTGCTTTTCTTTCACAGGCAATTCAAATGACTCAAGGAGAATTAAGTCTTTGCTTAATGAGTAGTACATAAGCATGTTTTCAGAATTGGCCCTAAGAGATGAATTCAAATCAGGAAAGATTTTTGTTAACACACTATACATTCTCACATTCTCCTGAAATTTAAAATAAAATTGTCCTTAATGGCAGATTTAGATTATCATCTTACCTACATCTTTTTGTGTATATTTTGTGCTGTCTCAGTGCTTCAAGTTTGACTACATGATCTTTAATGAACCTTCTAGTCCTGTGTTTGATGATACTCACACATAAGGGGAGAAGAGAACTGAAGTGGCACAAATGAGGTCTACTCTCTTACTATAATTCTATGGATGCTGAAGCTTTTTTATAGCTAAAAGGGAACACATCCAACCTCCTATTCTAGTAACAGGAGTGGCGGAAAACCTGATTAGGAGAAAATTTTAGGATGATCCAAAAGTGTATTCATTGCTTATTGTATTTGCCATATGTATCGAGTTCTATTTACATTCCAATGTTGAATGAAAGGACCTGAGACTTAGATTTACAAAGAAAGGAATATTTAACTGATAGTATGTAATTATTAGAAATCAAATATGAAAACTCCCAAATTACAAGGCATGTCTCTCTACAGAAGCCAGGTAAAACGGATGAGGTTATTTGATAAAAAGGTTGGTGGAAAGAACTTTCTCATCCAGATAACCAATTAGTTTAGCAAGGATGCCTAAAGCTCCAGTTAAAACCATCTCATATATTTTATTTGTCTTTTACATGAATAAAAGGCAAAGCCAGGAGTGCTGCTAAGAAAGCTAACACTGCCTTTTTAAGGCATATGCATTTATATATGCACTCTGCATTGTTAACCACATTTGATACATTGGCTTAAAATCTATTATTTGAAGGGTTGGTTTAAAAGAAGAATATAAAAGCTATGTGGATGAGCCTTTTTGAAGGAAAAATATCAGCTTGTTCTTTGTTGGTAGAGGTTTCTGATTCTCTAGCTGCACACATTGTACTTGTGTATTTTTACTGTTACTGAATACTACTCATCAATAATACTGTTTCTGACTAAATTAAGGAAATATCTGAGGCATTAATTTTTTGCTTTTATCATCTTAAGGTATGATTGGAATATGTAAAAGAGATAGGGGAAAAATTTCCCATTAATTTGTTAAAAAATAGTTGTAATTCAATCCTAGTGAACTGTCTCTGCATTAAGAAACATGTGGATGTAAATAAACCTCATATCTGGGACCTTGAATGTTTGTTCATATTTATATACATACTTACATAGTATTTTTTTTTTCATGTGAAACTTCTGGTCACTGTTAATACTTCTTTCATTTTCAATATCAAATTTGTATTTCCCCTTGCTAGGCTTTTGCAAAGCTGTATCAGAAAAGGGTCTTCATCTTTGGTATCTAGTGGACTTAGTCCACACAGATGACTTCTTGCAATTGCCAATTAACTTTTTCCCAGAAGGAATCAGTAGCATTAGTGTGCCCTGTCTTTGATAAACAGGTCTGACATACACTCTAAACACTAACTTGAGGATTATTTTCTGAGTGTTTCATGATAACAACAGAAGCTGCATAAGACTTAGTAAGCTGAGGGAGTAGAAAAACTTCAAGGAGAGAGAAAAAATAAAATAATACCTACAACTCTTGAAGATTTAGCGATAAGTCATAATAATTTGGATTCTGGTCTGCCAAAGCCTTTATAAACTCTCTTGTGACTTTTTTAGTGTGGCAATTTTTGTATCACTAATGACAGGCAAAATGGGTTAAGTCAGTCACTGTCCACCTGGGTGTTCACCTGAAGTCCAATCACAACTGATTTTTTTTTGTGATTTCATTGCAAGTTAATTATAGAATGTCAGGGCATTTTAGTATGGTAAACATCCACTCCCCCTTCTGCAGTTCCAGCCAGATAAGTGCATTCTTTTTGATACTTCAAAAGTACTTGAGGTGTTTGTGGTGGTCAAGAGCAACCTGCTTACATATTCAGCATGGTGAGTTTAGTGAGTAGGAAGGCAGTTCAAGGTTTAACTCTCTCTGGAAGCCAGCAGCTGTGGTCATCACTTGTCCTTGTGACCCAGGAGCACAGGAGGAGTAATTGTGCTAATAAGTACTGGTGATCATGCATATTTCAGTCACCTGTCTGACTTGGCACTGACAGGTAGCCAGGCCTTTTTTTTTTTTCTGTTGTGAGGTAAATGGACAAACTGAGAGCTGGTTTAATAAAATATCCATAACTTCAGCAAAAAAAACCCCCCTAAGTCCTAAATGTCTTTTTTTTGTGATGTTTTGTGATACTTCCATTATTTTTTTTTTTGTTTCTTTCTTTTTTTTCTCAGTTGCTTGTGTTTCCCTTTCTGGTTGTGAGAGAAAGCACTGTCATCACTATAGTGCAATAAGTGCATAATAGTAGTTTTATAGGTATAAAAGTTTAAGTGCTATTAGTGCTGAGAGGTGTCGTTTTAGCAACTTGATCTTGTGTGTAAGAACCTAATTTTTAATAATATAATTTGCTTAATGTTATGTATTCACAAAGTTAATAGTCAATTAAATTTTGGATGCACTGTCTTTTTTGAACAGAAATACTTTTGCCTGTCAGGTGCTATGTTATTAAAGAACATTAGTTAAATTAAAATTGCACCTAGGCTGAGAGCATTCACAACACTTAATGGACTTCTTGCAGTTTGCTTCCAAGTACTTGTCTACTAACAAGATTACAGGCATATTAAGATGAATGTATTTAGGGTCAGGAAATTGTGTGCTTAAAAAATAAAGCCACTTTCAGCTGTGTGTCTTTTGAGCCATACATTTCTCACAGAGACAGTGCAGCAAGGTAAGCATCTTTCCTGCCATTGCTGCTGTAGTCCAGCAAGGCACTGAGCTGTCACAAAGGGGAAGTAAGATGGGTGACTCTCCCACATACTCTGAAATAAAAGGCTGAAGTAGCAGTGAGGTCTGAACCTGTCCTGCAAGAAGGGTGGTGTGTCCTCGGTGGCAGGCTGGTGGCAGGCAGTAGCTGTAAACATCTGGAGTTAGAAATGTGGAGAATCACTATCAGGAGAAATCAGCTCCCCTCCCTTCCCACCTCATCTTTATGCCACAATATTGTCTTACAGTTCTGCAATAACCTACATTTAGTGAGAGCTTTGTTACACATTTATGGTCTCATGCAATTTGATAACTCCTCCAGACAGCAGAGTAACTTTCCACAAGAGTAGCATATTATTTCTGAAAATTGTCGGGGTCTCAGGAGACTTCATCAGTATTTATAAAATGTCTTTAGATGTTTCTATGAGAGGTGTTTTATACTGTGATAGGTGTTTTATCTGTGATAGGTGTTGTGAAACAGACCCTCCTCCCTCTATCCTGTACCCAAAACAAACATCTCTGCAGTGGTAATGAGAAATTTCTATAGCACTGAGACAATTTTTTTCATCAAAGGGTTGTGTCATGTGCTTTATGGGATTCTCTATTCAAGTCCTGATGTTGTAGCATGGCAGAGTTAATCACATCCATACAACACTCTGAACTGGGCCCAAACGAACAATACCTGATTGACTCCAAATCATACAGTCATTTTGTCCCACTCTCGTCCCATCCTACATTGAACTTCCTTCTGTTGCCTCCAGTACACAATACCAGCAGAGAGAAGACACAAAAGAAGCAGTTTGAGGTGCTGCCTTGCTCATGAGAATGCCTCAGTGTTCCTTACCTTCATGTTCAGCTGAACATCTGGCTGGTTTTGGGTGATTTCTCTTTTAATTGCTGTGTCAGCCTTTGCCATGCCACACATTCCTTGCTTCATAGGAGCAGCAACCAGATGCATTATCTTCTGTTTGTTCCAGTTGTCTTGTTGAGGATGGGTCGCTGAATTGTTTTCTAGACTACTTCTCCTGTTATCTGCATTGAATAGAAACAATATGAAACTGGAAACAATAGCGTGGGGCTATGAAGTATAGAGAGCTGGCACCTATAGCTGTTTTGATTTGCATCTTTCAAAGAGAAAGAATTAAAATTGCACTTTTCTGATTCAATGTGGAAAATAAAGAATCCCTTTCTAAAAGTGCCATATTAGGTTAAAATCAATGGGAACAACACAGAGGGAGGTTACGAGAGTAAAAATGATCCAAATCTAAATTAGAAATCCTACTCTGAACTTTCAGAATTCAAAAGATGGAAGGAAATATTTTTAGTTCTGCATATTTGATCACAAACTAGTGTAACAACAATATTGCACAATACAGGCAACACTCTTCCACTAATTGTCAAAACATCCTTTTATGGTGGGATTTCTCCAATTTGTGCTTATTCCTACAGAATATGTCTCTTTTTGTAGCTTTCTTTCCTTCTTTCAAATATACAGATTTTAATATGCTACTAGCCATGTTAGTACTTCCTAAAGATGTCAGAATTTTTGAATAATAACATCAGAAAAAAGGCTTGCTTTTACTAAAGAACAGAGTGGCATAGAAATTATTTTTTCATCTTTTATGACTGGAAGGCTAAACCTTATCTTGTTAAAGTCTGCAGAGATTAACCCCATTACAGAAGCTAATTCGTAGATTTTAGAAATGACCAAAATGATTTGATTTTTTTTAAAGGAATGTGTGCATTATGTCTCTAACCTGAACCTGTATGATACTATTTGAATAATTTTCAGCATTCAGTGAACTGCAGCCATCTACAAATTAACAGCAAAGGGAAACAGATATTTCCTATCTGTAAGAAGTCTGAAAATCCTTCTGTTTGGGGCAGATTAACCTTTACGCTGGTCGAAACAGGACAACCAGTGGGAGAGATTAATTGCTGCAAATGCATGATTGAAATATGCATGTGCAGCATCATCACCAAAGGAGCCTTAGGCAGCCAGGTCACCCCTGGCTATATTTGTTCCAGGAAATAGAAGCAGTACTGTTATTAACAGGTACTGTAAATCAGTGTCAAAATGAAAAATCTTGAACAATTAGAAAGTAATAATATTGTACTGTTGAGAAAAAAATACTAAGACTCAGCAATAAATTTACTTGAGTGGAAGATCCATATGTCCTCCAATAAAATTAAAAGACTCATAAGCCTTCATTTCAGTTAAAGATTTATAACTCATTACCATGAGAGTAAGACTGAACCATAAATTCTGGAGGGAATTTAGAGACTAGCCAGTAGGAATTTATTTTTTGCCTGTGTGTATAAAGATTGAATTATAAAGCTGGCCTCACCGCATTATTTTTAAACTTGGTGGTCATGTTTATATTTTCTAATTTCAGCTTGTTTTGAGGATTTACTAATTTTTTTTGCCCTAAATTACACTTTAGAATATTTCTTCTGATTTAAAGAAAAGTGACTTCTTGTCTTTAGTAATGAATCATACCTGTGGCTTGCAACATTTATTAGAAGGGAAGTTCAGATCCATGTTTTTACTTTGGGGTTTTTGGGATTTTTTTGGGAGTGGAAGGCATACTTGGAGAGATTTGGTAACAAGACAAATCTATACAATGTGTCATCTTCCACAGTATGATGTCTCTAATGGTCAGCTGCAGCAATTGCTGGAGACAGGACAAGCATACTGTGAACTTTCTTGTCACTAATTATCCCAAATTTCAATAGTCAAAATTTAGGAGGCTTTCCTTTCATACTTTCAAGGTGACAAAACAGTTGCTAAGGCTCAAAACAGAATACCCCCTGAAAACTTGAAATAAAATAGATTTTCCCCTATGCAACATAAACTACTTCTTAACATTCCTAATTTTTTAACATCTGGGAATAAACAGTCCTGGAGATTAGTGTTATACTGGCATTAATGTGTTGTTGCAATATCTAATGCCTTAAAAAATAGTTTATTGTTTCTTTAATTTTTTTTCAAAAAGATTAATAGACAATATTTGTTATTTCTCAGAAAAATTAGAATGAGATATTTTTCAATTTCACTGCTGTATTCTCAGGGCAGTAAGTTTGTCTGAAAATATGCTATTTTCAGTTGATAAATTGTTTTCTCTGTTTTATTATATACAGACCTATATATAGCACATGGTTACTTTTACCCCTCATATATAAATAATTTCTTCCATACAAATGTAAATTTTAATGTATTTTTCAAAATCAGGCAGAGTGAACATGCATTAACCAGGAAGTTAATGCACAAAGGCAGCAGGTTTTTCTTTCTTTGATTTCTAGACAGGTTTATATGTGTTCAAAGCTCAACGCAAGAAGTTAAAAAGAGCCAGTGAAGTCAACAGGTAGTTATTGGTATCAGGCAATGTAAACTTGTCTATTTTGAAGGGAATGGTTTCATATAAAGATATGGAGATGGCCTCCAGCTTGCTTTCAGAGCAGGTTTTTACTAGACAGCAGATAAGTACTCTTGAAGAATCTGTATTTCACAGAGCTGTTTCACCTTTCTTCGACCGTGCTGGTGGATTTGAAAGCAGGCTGTGTGGTTGCTCCCCTCTCCTTGCACTCTTCATACCCTGGCCTCTGGGTACTTGGGAGGGAGAGCTGTGCTAAATTATCCCTCTTCCATGAAGCAATTGTTGTGCTTTTCCTATTCCTAACTTGCTTTTTAGGACACATTCAGGTATGACCCCAGTAAAGATAGGGCTCATTCCCAGGAGGGAACATTCTCCTGATCCTCTCATGTTAAAGCCATCTTGCTCCTTATTTTTGAGAACGCCACCAAAGTTTTTTACCTATCCGTGCTGGCATCTGCAATATCTTGTGCCTGTATCAGCAATAGTGTGGCCAGCAGGATTGGGTCAGTGATCCACCCCCCTGCTCAGCACTAGTGAAGCTGCACCTTAAATCCTGAGTTCAGTTTTGGGTCCCTTGTGGCAAGGAGGACATTGACATGGTGGAGCGTGGCCAGAGAAGGGCTGATGAAGCTGGTGAAGGCTCTGGAGCACAAGTCCTGTGAGGAGCATCTGAGGGAGCTCGGGGTGTTTAGCCTGGACAACAGGACACTCAGGAGAACTTATCACTGCCTACAGCTATGAGGCAGGAAGGGGGGCCATGGTCTCTTCTCCCAACTAACAAGTAATAGGACAAAGGGAAATAGTCTCAGGTTGCAGCAGGTGAGGTTTAGATTGAATGTTAGGAAAAGTTCTTCACGGAAAGGGTTGTCAAGCATTGGAACAGGCTGCCCAGGGGAGTGGTGGGGGTCACCATTTCTGGAGGTATTAAAACATGTGTAGATGCAGCACCTGGGGATATGGTTTAGTTGTGAACTTGGCAGTGTCATGTTAACATTTGGACTTGATGACTGTAAAGGTTTTTTACAGCCTAAAAATCCCTGTGGCTCTATTGTTCTATGATACGATATAATTTTTATTTGTATTTTCATTATGCCCCACTGACCTATAGTCAGTGTTACAGAGTCATATAGTTACTATTTACATTTTGTTAATGGAATTACAAGATGCAGGTAAAATTACAAAAGTTTTTCATCCAGACAGAAGTTCTTGAAGTGCAAGCTCATAGCCTTTACCTGAAGATCACCCTTCTCCTTCACATTTATTGTGTCGTCAAGTCTAATCCAAAGTCTAAGTTTTCAATGCATATACAAAGGATTTTGTATATGAGTAATTTTCATATTATCATTTGACAAGTAACAAATCCTGATTTATAACATAAATAATATCCTTTATAAATTTAAATTTAATTTAAAAATGCCATTTTGTTTCTGAAAATCAGATATAGCCATGGTCACTGTAGAAAAATAAAGACATACATGTCATAATTAGCATTGTGTAAGAGGATGAGAAGAATATTTACATAATATGAATGGAAAAAAACCCGAGCTACCATATACAAATTTAAAAAAAAAAGATTTTTTGTGAGTGGAGTATTTGGCAGCTTGTTCTTTTCAATGGCATGCTTACCTAAGTATTCCCTTGTAAATACTTAGAGAATAATTAGTATGAAAGCAGTCATAATTTTCCTACAAATGCATGCTGCTGATTATTCCAATATATTTTAATTTATTGCAGTGCTAAAAACAGTGTAGCTGGACTGTGTATTCTTCCTACACTGCTGAAGTAAAAGGTGAAGTAAATATGAGAAAAATAAAATACATTAGTTGTTAGATATCTATCACTTTTATAACCTAATTACACTTTTAACAGTTTTTAGTGTGTTGGAGTAGAAAAAATGGTAATGAAAATGCCTGAGTTAATTTTAAATTGGAAGAACCCTACTAGAAGAAAACTTAGAGGGTGACAGTCAGACTTTGCATCTGGGAAGAAAGTTTGTTGGGAAATAACAGGATCAGCTGGCATTTCACTAATTAGTGAGAATCCAGATGGAACAGCTATCTGCTGTTGTGTTCAGAAATGCTGTGATGTAGAGAGGGGGAAAAAAAGGAACCCTTAACCCAAAATTAGTAAATTAATTTTCCTACAAGAAGTTGAAGCGGTTTCTGGATATCTACCATTTAGTTCACAAAATGCAACTCACCAGCTTAACCAGAGCATAAGAGTTTTTGCAGAGTACAAAACAATTACATTTCTAGGGAATGGTTAATTTTCAGTAATGAAACTTCTCTGCTCTGAATGGATTAATGGCTGCAATTGGTCTCTTATCTCTAGCAGGGTGTTCTGTTTTAGTGGATGAATGAAAGGATTGTATGGGTAATCATATGCAGCCAGACAATATTGAGGTTGTAAAGAAACGCTAGGATCAAGTGCAGATCTGTAGCATTTTAACAAAGCCTTTTTTTCCACCTACCACACCCTTCATAGCAGAAAGCTGTATAGCAGCAGTAATGAATAGGGATTTTGGGTTCCTTGCACTGCTGGGAAAATTTCCCGGGTTTTAGTCCGCATTTATATGCCCAGAACTCTGGAGCTCAGTGTAGGCAATACATCTTGTACAAGCCACATGTTAATGCTACCTGAGTTATAAAATTGTTGTGGGACAGAACCAAGAGGTTTGTGTCCATGCTGCAATGAAGCATGGGAAGATCTGTCATTTGGCTACCTATTGAAAATACCCTGGAGCTGCAATATTAGTGATAGAATAAGGTAGAACATAGAATCATCACAGAACAGTTTGTTTGGAAGGGACCTTACCAATCAGCTAGTGGCAACCTCCCTGCCATGGGCAGGAAACCTTCTTTGCCATGAAAACCAGGTTGCTCAAAGCCTTGTGCAGCCTGGCCTTGAACACTTCCAGGGATGGGGCATCCACAGCTTCTTGGGCAACCTGTTCCAGTGCCTCACTACACACAGGATTTCTTCCTTATGTCTTAACTTGCCCTTCTTCAGTTCAAAGCCATTCCCCCTTGTCCTATCATTAATAGCCCTTGTAAAAAGTGCCCCCCCAGCTCCCTGTAGGTCCCCTTTAGGTACTGGAATGTTGCTGAAAGGTCTCCCAGAACCTTCTCAAGGCTGAATAACCTCAATCATCTCTGACTGTCTTCATAGCAGAGCTCTCTGATCATCTTTGCGGCCCTCCTCTGGACTTGCTCTGACAGGTTCACGCCCTTTTAATGTTGTGTCTCCCGGAGCTGAATGCAGGACTCCACTTGGGGTCTCACAAGGTAGAAACACCTCCCTGGACTGTTTGCTGCTCTTTGGATGCACTTGGCTTCCTGGCTGCAAGTGCACATTGCCAGCTTCTTGTCAACTAACACCCTCAGGTCTTTCTTATCAGGGCTCCAGCATTAGCTGGAGTTGTGGGTGGCCTTGCTTTCCACTAACATGTTTTTTTCCAGCTGAATTTAGGTTTAGGGCTGAAGGACAGCTCCACCATAGATTAGTTTGAGTTGTCATCAAATCACACCTGGAGTTAATTCATTTAGCCTTCCAAGGAAGTCCCTCCATTTTTGTCTGGACCTGACTTTGCTACTCCTCACTTCTCTTGCAAAAATATCTGTAAGGAGAAAAACTTATTTTCGGGTTTAGGCAAGTTTCACTGAGCTGTAACACAGGGACATTACCATGAAGTATGCTAAAATGGAGTAAGGTGTAATTCCTCATGCCACTTAAGTGGATCTACATCCCACTGCTGCCAAAGGTGGTGTGTTGACATGGCCACCCCACCTGCCAGCATCTCCTGACATAGGCACACCACTTGTGTCTTCAAGATATGGGCATGTGAGTTGCCTTGAAACAGCTGTAAATTCAGCCTTATCAGCTCATTTTTGTAGACAAGCCTTCTAGCTTGATACAGCACCTATTTTTATTTTATTTTTGTGAGTGGGGAGAGCAACGTATCCTTTACTTTTGTAAGTTTATGTCTCAAAAGACCTTTGGATCCTGGATGAAAGTTAAATATTAAATCCACAAAAATCTTACTGATTATGAAACTCAGGATTCGAGGAAGGTGGGAATTGATGTGAGAATTGACAGTTATTCCAATCAGAGTTATTACAGCCTACATATTTTTATTGGGCAGGAAGTCAAATCCTTGTTAATATTGAAGTTATTTGTAAAGAGTAATGCCCTAATTCCCTTGGGTTCCCAACTTCATTAAGTGTACATGATCTTTAAACTGGCAGGCAGGTGGGGGTGGATGCAAGCTCTAGTGATTACCACTTGCTTGCTGGACTCACCTTATTGCTCTTTGAAATCTCAGGCTCTGTTTCTTTCATGATGTTTAGTATTTTAAAAAGTGTCACTTGCAACAATATGTAAAGGGAGCTGACAGGAATAAACAGGAAATGCTCTGCTTTTTGTGACACCATGGGTGTTTGATGGTATGGAGATTCAAGCTTTTTCTTAGGATGAGGCGTAAAGCTGTGTAGAATAACACCACCTGGGAGTATCTGCTTTCTTTAGGATTGCTGCAGGCTGATGTTTTCACCTACTGTGTGCCTAATAATTGCATTAAACAAAATTGTATTCCTTTTCTTCCCCTATAACTGTTGTTTTCTTCTTTCCCAAGCCTGAATTTTAAATGTTTTGCCTGTTAATTTGATATTTGCATCAAAAGTCTCAGGATTTCTGGTCACAGATGAACACAATACAAAGTAATAGATTTTTCCTGATTGCTTTCATTTGACATATTATATATTCTTAAATTTTGTTAACATTGATAGGATGACAAGTTAATAAGGTTTAGGTGCAATCATTCTTTTTTTGACAAGGTGAAAATCTGAAAAGGGAAATTTTCCTGATTTGTAAGTACAGTACTGATGAACACATGTAAAGCCATAATAAATTTGAGAAATATCACATGAAAAAAAGAACAAATGAAGAAAGATTAAACTCTTCATGAAAATCATTCCCTAAGAATT
Organism: Onychostruthus taczanowskii; assembly: GCF_017590055.1. Lineage (NCBI taxonomy): Eukaryota > Metazoa > Chordata > Aves > Passeriformes > Passeridae > Onychostruthus > Onychostruthus taczanowskii. The sequence continues at coordinate 5,807,364 of NW_024505561.1, read as the reverse complement.
CCAGTGTTTTTAACAGTGTCAAATGGGGTAAACGTCTTGATTTAGTATTCTGTGAGGTTGCCAAAATAGGGAATCAATTAAAATTAAGATGTTGAACAAACATTTTTGAGGGGCAGAGATTTAAAAAGTTTTTAAAGGAGAAAATAACTATTTTTTAATTCTACTTAATTTTATATTGAGATTTCAGGAAAGGGGTTCAGATCATGCTCCTCATCCAGAATATCTCTGTAATTAATGGGGATTGCACAGTGCAGATATTGCACCTCTGTAGGAAGGTCTGATTGCAAGGAAACCTTGAGCTCTCAGGTGTCACCTCTCAGTTCCTTTAGTAGGAGAATGAATGTCCCAAGAAAGGAGCAAATTTTATTTGCAAATAATTATTTGCAAATATTATTGCCAAATAATATTTTCATATTTGACTAAGCTGAGAAAGTTTTTGGGTTTTGTATTCATTTATTGAATAATAATGCTTAAAGTCTTTATTTTGATTGAAACATGAAGTAAAAAGTTGTTAAAATAACAATTCTCTAGAGAAAGAAAAAAGAATTTTTATCCTGACACAAACATTTTGACAGTTTGGGAGGATATTAATGTTTTAGTGAATTGAGGTTTAGTATGATGCTATATTTATCAAATCTGTCCCAAATAACTCAGAAGGTATAGCCTTGTAAAATATGCACCTCTTGCACCTCTTACTTTTTCTAGAACTGATTTTATTAGTTGTGTGTCGGTTTAATTATTTCTGCAATGAACACAACGTTGATGCAGAAATGTACCTTGTTTTTCACCCATTCTTCAATACCTGGAATTTGGATAAGACAATCCTCACAATTTACTACATTCCAGTATTACTGAATATTTGCTCTAAATGTTCTGAAATGGAAAAAAAAGTAAGCTTATTTTTGTTTTACTAAAGTGCATTAGTTCAGTAAGAATGAGTGAATAACTTATTTCTCTTGGAACGGTAAACTTTATCAAACTTGCATTCACTAGCTGTCTCTTGTCTTCTGAGTGTAAATTTATGAGAAAAAATGCCCCACTGGAGTTATACAATTTTAATTTTGGTGAAAGAATGAGCCTTTGCTCATTCTTAAGCCTTAGCTTAAGATAGAAAAGAAACTATTGCAGTGGCTAACAACTTCTAAAGGGCAAAATTTCAGGTAGCAGGGCACGTAAGTGATTCTGTTTTGTATTACTGGGCACTTGAATAGGTATAAAAAACTGTATTTTTAACTTGTGGCCTAAGGAGATTCCTCAGTCACAGTACTGTATGAGAAGTTAAATTCACTGGTGTATTTTCAGATTTTTCAGGAAGAGGATTTTGAGGCTTAATGTCTCATTACTGGATTTCTGTGCTTCTAGCTAACATTGGTGAAGTTGTACATGTGAATAAATAAGTGAAGCAAATGAATATTTTGAAGTGGTTCACTTCTCTGCATAAATTATCTTGTTCAGACATATATGGCATGCTGCTGTGATACTTGGGGTCCTTTCACTTGTGTGTTCAGCCAGGAAAAGATGAGCAAACCTGTAATGGAAAAATTGCGTAAAATAATGGAAGTTTGTGAGGTGCAAATAAGATGAATTGTTGAAATACAGGTAGTTAGAGAAAGGATTCTGAGGAAGAAATTAAGCAAACTTCACTGTGACACTTAAAGTAAGCAAATAATCGTCAGGAGCAGAAGGGTCTCTTGGATTTGCAGCACTGTGAAAAGCTGTGCCTGAGCAAGAGGAGGGTACAGACCTTTCTGTGTTGATATGAACTTTGATACCCAGAAGGGGCTTTTTTTCCCATAGGTTTTAGAGAATTTGCAGATCGCCCAAACCACACAGTTACAATCAACTTCTGTGATGGACAATGAAGCAGGCTACTTAGGTGTGAGAAATGCCAGCACCCTACACTGAATCCCTGTCTCAGTGTTCAAGGATTACTGAGAGGCAGCAATGCATGTTATTCCACCAAAACAACACCACATTTCCTTGAGCCCCAGGCCAAAGTGAATTGAAATCTGTGCTGGAACAGCGGCTTTGCACTTTGTGTGAAACAGTTCTACCAATAATAATTATGTGGAAAGCACTATCCTTCAGGAGCAGGGGTCAGACCTGGTCCATGACCCTTCTGTGCCTACCAAGTGTGACCAAAGAGGTTGTTGAAATTTCAGTCTAAGTGGCATCTTTTAAAAGTGCATTTTGTATCCCCTTACTTAGGGACTCGGTTTTGGGTTAGATCTTCCTTCTTGCTGTTTGTCAATAAAATATTAAATTCTTTATCTCAAGATTTCAACTTATCTAAACATACAATTATTCTTATAGCACTTTATTTAACAGCTGAATTCTCAATATGAAGTAATAATAATAATAATAACCTAACAGCCAAGAATTGCTTCATGTAGTGGTGTCCAGGAATAATCCAGTAATTCCGATATTGTGTGCTCCTGTAGCCTTTACATTTCTTTCCCTACCCATCTAAATAAGAGAAGCCAGCAGATCTTCAGGACAATAGCTGGTAGCAGGACATGGAACAGGGCTATTTTGCTCATGGACGTCTCTCTGAGTGCTTCACCCACTGCCCATCTAAGGTCAGCATACCTCAGCAAGGCTGACCCAAGGCTTGCCCGTGCATTAATGTGGTTGTATGTTGTCCAAGTGTTTTTATAGTCACCACTGTGTACTCAGAGACTAGGCACACATTTGCAAAGTGGAGTTCTTTGGCTACTTCTTGCCAAACAAAATTTTGTCCTGAACAGCATAAGTTTCACGTCATAAAAATTCAGCTACTGCCATGTACATGAATCACCTCTAAGAGGGTTTCTCATTATCTAGAAGAGGGAAAATAACTGTATTTGAAGAAGGGACTCAGATGGGATTGATTCATCTGACCTGACATGCAGGCAGGTGTTTACAAAGCACATGGTTGATCAGAGTGTTACTCAGCTGTGAAAAAATATATACTCCATATTTGTCCCATTTCTCTGTAAATTCTCAGCTAAAAATTGATTTATGTTTGAATTAATGTGTACCATGCTTTTTGTTTGAAACACTTTTTTTGTTTTACAGATCACACTCTTCTACAAACTGTTTTCCTTAAATCAATATTTGCTACATTTATTCTCCAGGGTGCGAAGTGATCCTATGACATCCTCATATCTTGAAAGAGCTGCTGACATTCATGTCTGTTTACCATATTGAGTATTTTGCAGCATTGAACTGTGATTACCCTTTTACTGTCTTTGATTTCTGCCTCTGTCTGCTTGAGGAATCTCTAATTTCTTAACATTATTCTTTTCAGCTTGTGTACTGTTGTTTAGTGAGAGTTTAAAATGTGCATGTAAAGGACTAGTCTGTTGATTGCATTGAGTCCCTTTCACAGCAGTCAGTAGAGTTGCCTACACTGTTCCTTTGCATTAACTCCCTTTTTCCAAAGAAGTATTGAGGAATAAATTGTCCCCTATTCCCTTTTTGCCATACAGGTATTTATTGATTGCAGTGAAGAGAGACAAATGCAAAGTAACATGCAACATTTGTTCTAACAGAGCATTCAGATTAAATTTATGCTAGTTGAAATGATCTTTGATTTCAGACAGTCTGAGCACATAAGGAAAGAAAGGATTTAATTGAAATATAATTATTAGTCTTGAGTTACAGACTTCCCAAGTCCTGTGCTTAGTGTTTAAGGCTGCATATATATATATATATGTATGTAAGTATATTAGAAAATGAATTAATAAACTGATACATGGAGTCTTTATTTTAAAGTAAAACCTCCAGGCCCTTAGATTTTGAACAAAACTCCCCACCTGCCTAAAGTGAGCCTTCTTGTGTGTGAAGTCTTGTAGTTCATCATTTTCAGGTAGGAAAAACACTGTTTGAGGGATTTGCTGAAGGGCTAGACAAGGAAAATGTGGCACACTGGTGAATAGGGTGGATGATTTAGTAGCAGAACCCATGGGTAAGGCTGATAGACTCAATGTCTTCTTTGCCTTAGTCTTCACCAGAAAAGTCTTTCAGGCCTTGAGCTCAGTGGAAGCTTTGGAGGAAGAGGAGAATGCCCAGCACAGGATGAGGACAGGACCAGACTGGCTGCATTCAAGGCAGCTTAGAGACCTGACTGATGTACTTGCAAGGCCAGTTTCTATTGTCTTTCAAAGTCCATGAGACCAGGGTAGGTTCCCAATGAGTGGAAGAAGCAAATGTTGCACTCCTCGCTGTAAAGGCAAAAAGGAATATCTGGGGAACTACTGAGTTTCAGCCTCACTGTGACCCTAGTGGGTGTTTTAGAAAAGGTCTTCTTTATGTGTCTTTTTTGGCACATAGAGAAGGTAACTGGGAGCTGCCAGCATTAATTTGCCAAGAATAAACATGTCTTACAAATGTGACTGACTTTTTTTTGGTAAATTTATTGGATTACTGGACTAGGGAAGAACAGTGAAGGGCATTTACAACTTAAGCAAATCTTTCGGCCCCATCTGCATGTGCATTCTTCAGTCCTAGTTAGGACATTCCCGCCTGGATAATGGACTGTCTGGTAGGTGAAAAGAACGGAAGGTGAGACTAAATAAAGTCCAGTGGTTGTGCTCTTCCTGGAGTGCAGTTACAAGTGCACTACTGCAGGGGTCTGTCCTGGATCTGTCCCTGTTCAGTAACTTTGCCAATGTACAGCCAACTCGGAGGAGGAGATGAAGGGAAGCATCACCAAACTGAGGTCCTCAATGTGTTTGAAGTAGGGCTGCCATCCAGAAGGGTGCAGGTGAAGAAGAGGATTAATGAAATCCAACAAGGCCTTACGTGAAGGCCTGCTGTGGGGGATGGTCAAATTGGTCAGTACTGAGGCAGGCTGAGGAAGAGGGGCTTATTCAGCCTGGGGCAGAGATGGCTTCAGAGGAGCTAACCACAGGAGCTTGGTGCCTACAGGGAGGAGGCCTACAACTGAGGAGTCTGAGCCAGTCTCTGAGGCAGTGGCCACAGACAGAAAAACGGGAAAAGTGACATCCTTTTATAGGAGTGTATCCTATGTTCTTCTCAGGAGGACACTTGGTCGTGGAACAGGACATGACCATAGAGATGGTGCAGCGTCATTCTTTCAGGGTTTCAAGATGTAATGTGGTAAATCCCTGAGTGACCTGGTTGTCGCTCAGAGTAGACTTTCATATGAGAAGAAGATTGGACTGTAAGCCTTCTGATGTCTCTTCCAACCTGAGTGATTCTGTGAATGAGCAGAAATAAAATTATATTTAGCTTTCACAGAATGTAAGGTAATATATTGATTTTTGTGTGTTCAGACAAGATTTTTAAATTGGGAAGTGAGGGATTGAGCTGTTTTAATCTGTAAAGTGTGCTCTTTCCAGAGTTTGAGCATCAGTATTAATAAGTACTGGGTATGCAGAGGCAGAATAGATGAAAGGAGAGAGATTTATCTTCTGAATTGGTGGTGTCTTCATTTCAATCATAAGAAAGTATTTTACTTAAGAGCTGGAGCCCATACACTTCAATTTCTTGGAGATAAACTGTTTCCAGTGTGATTATTTACTGAATGTATTCCATCGAGTATAGTGTTTAATGTTTCTCTGACTGATTGTTCTGACAGAAATTCCTTATGTACTCATATAAAAATAAAAAAGGGAGGCAGGGAGCTTGAGTTAGCAGCCTTCCAAACAACAAAATCATAAATCCACTACTGGATTGCTTTTGTTCCCTTAAGCCTGACATCACTTCATTCTGAGTGAATTTATATCTTTTGAAGGATGAAGAAAAAAATTTGCAACTGTGTTTTGCAAATACAAGAATCTGTGAACTAGAATAAATTGCCAGCTATTGGCTTGATTCTGAAACTTGAATTCAAGCACATGGTTGGTTAGTCATGCAAGTATTCCTCAAGTAAGTCAGCACCCTATTCTCAGGTGTTAGGTTTGGCTATGATGTAATGAACAATTTAAGATATTTTGAGTTGATCTGAATATTCCAGTTGCAATTATACCTAGGCTAGCTCTTTGAGTGTTTTGGAAACACTGACTGTTTTTTTTTTTTTTTTTTGCATAGGAAAAGTATATGCTACTAAAGTATGTGGCAATTATAAAGAGTATATAAGGTATCATGATGAAAATTCCCTTTCTCCCTACTCTCCACTAAAATAGACAAAATATTTAAACACCAAGGGCCTAATCTGGTGTATTTGTTACTGCCTTAGAGCTGCCCACAGCTGTCCCTTGAGGCATGCAGAAAGATTTGATAAGCAAAGGTTGCCAGATGGCTAATGCTTGAAGGGAACGTTTTCCTACAAACATTTCAAAGTACAGAAATGCTGAGGCATAGCACTGCTCTGTGCTTCCAAGGACGTGCTCGTGTATCTCATCTCCTGGACTGGGGTCAGAGGCTCAATCAGCTTGTCAAGTACCCTTGGCACAGCTGACATTAGCATGCTTGTTTGTGGTCTTGACTGAATTAAAAAATGAATGCATTGTAGAGAATTAAGGTGCCTCTAATGTGCAGGTTCCTCAACATCCTACAGGTAAGCAAGGGTATGGACAGGAAGAAAGTAGGTATGAAAAGGAAAGGAAATTCTGGAAAAGCTGTTAGACTTGAGTTGACACTGTTCTGGACACACCGTGAGTGAGGAGAAGAGCTTTTAAGTGCCAGCTGGTGGGTGTTGAGAGAGCAGCATGTTCTACCTCCTCTGTCCCCATCCCTGCCCTTGTATACAGCTGATGCAGCCAAACAAGAGTCTGTTGAGTACAAGAAATGGTCTTTTGTGCCTTAATTGTTGTGAAGGTATCATCAGAATAAGCTTTTTACGGTACCGAGGCAGCCTCTAGAGAGGAATATCACATCTTGTGACATAGCTGTTCTCAGAAAAGCACTTAAATCTCCTCCTATACAGATGAGTGGAGAGAAAATTAATTCAGGTCATTATTGTGTATTTGTAATTTCTTCTTTTAGAAATTGTGTTTGGGAATGAATAAACTAAAAAGAATGGTATCAGGTGTACATAGTAGTTATATATTACTAGTTTTCTCTGTCCTATAGAATAATTTCTATTAGATTTTGGACATTTGTGAAGAAATGAGCCTGATTTTAAAATGTAAGGATGAAGTATTTAGTTGTAACTTCAGAGTATAAACCATCAAGTCTAGAAGTGAAAGTAACTAGTGCATCCACCTTTCTTTACATCCCCAAGGCCTTGCATCATGTTCAGCATGGATTTTGACAAAGTGGAGGGAATGTAAGGACTCCTACAAATACTCAGGTCTGTGGTTCTTGGGAGAACTCTACCCAACCTGTAGCATAAGACTGTGGTCTGAGGTGATGTTGACATCCCTTCCAAATTTGCAAACTTCTACTTTAATTTGCTCTTTTCACCTCGAAGTAGCTTAAAATTCAATTCTCAACTACAAAATTATTATAGACAATATCATACTAATCTTAGACAGCTGAATGCACTCAGTGATCTTGGAGATCTCTTCCAACCTTAATGATTCTATTATTCTGAGTTTTACATCCTTTTCTGAGCAGGAGAGGTAACAGTGAAAACTGAGCTGTTGTATACCACTTGTTGGCAAACACTTTTTTATGTAATAGATTTTCTAACCTTGAGTTGTTGGAAATGAAGTAAAACACCAAAGCAAAGCAATAACTTTGGATGGTTGTGTTACTGGAAAACATCGCATAATTGCTTCCTAAAACATTTAATCATGAAATTCTTTGCTTCCCAGACTTTATGTAAGCAACAGATCATAGGTCTGCTGAAAAAAGAAAACTCAGTAAATTGCAGAGGAGTTTTATTGTTGTAACCTATGGAGCATCTCTTCCCTTACTGTTCATCAGGATGACCTTCTTAAAAAGTCTAAAATTTGTTTTCTTCAAGGTATGAAAACAATTAACTTAGACATTTATAGGACACGAGTGTTTTCATCACCTTCGAACAGCAGTGCATTTGTACTTGTAAATAGATGTTGTCTGAAGATATCTTGTTGCAAGGAAATTTTTCTTGTTGGTTGTGAATCACACCTGAAATGAGTGAGTAATCATTGATAATTTGACAGGCAAGCACCATTAAGTTACAGAAAAATGTGCCTAAATTTACTGCAATATTAAAATGCTTGTAAAACCAAATTCAAAGCATATTCCCCTAAACACTAAAACAAATTTTCTGCTACCCTTGCAAAAGCAATGAACCTCTTCATTCACATGAAAACCCTTTTTCTTATAATATGAAGTAAAATCCAAAATTAGTAGTCTATTAGGACCACGAGCCATGTTTCAAATTTTAGTAATTATTCCTGTAGTCTTTCCTTAAAAGAATAAAAATAGGATAAAAAATATCAGCCTAGAACATTATTTTTCACTGTTTGACTTTTGAAGGCAAAGGAAAATATACTGTAAGAACACCTACAGAGCCATCAATTAGTGCCTGGTAAAGCACTGCATAGTGGAAATTACTTGCAGGATGAGAGAGCCAAATACTGGTGCAGATCATATTGATAAATAATGTACCTCAGCAGCTTCCTGTGGTGTTTAATCTTAGCTGTTTCAAAATGTTTTCCATAACTGTATGAATAAACCACTTATTACACGCAGTAAAGGGTATTTCATTACACTTCCCTGCATTTTTTTTATGGTGTATAATGTAGCACCTCCAGAAGAGAAGAAATGGAAAGCCAGCAATGCATGCCAGTCACTCTTCCCTAAGAGGTGGAAGGATGCAATGTGGTAGTACAAGTTTAAACAACATTGTAAGTCTCTTACAGAAACAGGAGTGGACTGGACCAGTGAGATTTCTGTGTCTCCATACAGAAGATGCTTCTGTATTTCAAAGGGAGCCTCAGCTGAGGCCACAGAGCCCCACAGACCTCTGCTAAGATCTTGAAGAGTATTCACAGGCATCAGAAGTGTTTCAGGTAGAATCTTTCTACACAAGGCAGTCAGACACTTGCAAAAGATTATTTAGATTAAAATTACAGAGTCATAGAAACATGAAATGGCTTGGGTTAGAAGGGACCTTAAAGATCATCTAGTTCAACCCCCCCTGCCAAAACAGGGACTCATTTCACTTGACCAGTTAGTCAGAGCCCCATCCAGCCTGGCCTTGAACACTGCCAGGGATGGGGCATCCACAACTTCTCTTGGAAACCTGTTCCAGTGCCTCACCACCCTTACAGTAAAGAATTTCCTCCCAATATCCTAATCTAAAGCTACTCTCTTTCAGTTTGAATCCATTCCCCTCTGTCATCTCACTACACATTATTGAAAATAGCCTCTCCCCAACTTGTAGGTGGTGCATTGCAAGCCACACTGCAATTTATTATTTTATGATTTTTATATTTTAGGAAATACTAAGTAAGGATTTATCTTCTTTTCTTTGTTTTTGCATTGGAAGGTGATATTTTTAGTTATTTACAAGGTTAGCAAGATTAAACATAGAAGTGAAACTATCAATGATGAGTGCTTGCCTCCAAATACCTGGTTTGCTTGGTGATTTTTTTCTTTTTTATTTTTTCAAACTCGAAGGATGTATGTTGAGGGGAAGCAGATGACATGCAATTCTGAAGAATTTCAAATTATTTGTACTTTTGTAGGTCTTTGATGATCCATAGCTGAATGTGAGTCATCTTAGAGCTGAAATGGTGTCATGTTTTAACCCGTCAGGTGGCTAAACATCACACAGCTGCTCTCTCACTCACCACCCCAGTGGGATGAGTGAGAAATTTGTGGGAAACAAAAAGTAAAACTCTTGAGCTCAGATAGTGACAATTTAATAGGACAGAAATATTTCTTGTGCATCCCCAGCCTGCTCATTGGTGCGGTGGGTTGAGAGGCAGAAAAGGCCTTGACTTTATGTAAACCCTTCTTAGCAACAACTAAAGCATCAGTGTGTTATCAACATTATTCTCATCCTAAATCAAAAACACTGCACTGTACCAGCTACTCGGGAAAAAAACCCAAAAACTCCCTTCCAGCTGAAACCATGGCAATACCTAGCCCTAATTCTATACCATTTCCATCATGGTCAGATCCCAATATTTCCAACACATTCTTTCCTGTCTTTTGATATATACATGCACATATTATTCCCTTAGTCTATGGGCCGTTCCTCTAAAGTATCCAGTGAGATAATTTAATCCATGACTTTGAGCTGTATCCATCATAGCAGTTCTTCAGGGCAGGAAGTTGTTTGTGGTGTTGGATTGCTGCGTGCTGAAGCTGGTTCTGGTTCCATCATTTCTGTGTTTGTCCAGGTCTATAATTGTTGCGCTCTGCCCAGTTTCATCAAAATTCATTCTTCACTAATCTGGCCACTTATTCCTGTCATGTCATTGATATGAACATATAGGAACTGTTGTAGTGAGGACACACAGTATTATATAGCAGTTAACATAGTGTAATTCAAATCACTGGCTATTATCTGAAATTAAATCTCACTGAGACACAGATCAGACTTCCCCATCCTTCCTCATTACCTACCAAGTGCATCCAGGTCCTTGAGAAAAGCTGTCTCACAAATGTGTTTGCCATTGCTGAAGCAGAGGTAATCTAAACTGTCTTCTGCAGCCTATTTTTTATGTGCACTGCAGTGACTTTATGCTCTTCCACAGTATGTTAAACTCGGCAAGGCTATTCAATTAGCAGATTTCTTAGAGTTAACTAAACAGGTGGCTTTTTCTTAATGTATACCACAATATTTGAAGGTCCCACCACCCATTTCTCTCAGTGTAGTCTTTAAAGTCCATTGTATGATTCGATTTTCCTGGAGACTGGTGCATGATGGGGGATGTCAATGCTATGCTCTTTGGTCCAGGTGTCTATGAGATTGTTTTGGAATTGAGTGTCCTTGTCTGAATAAATTCTTTTTGGGATGCCATGTCACCATAAAACTTGTTTTTTAAGGCCCAAGATAGTGTTCCTGGTGGTGGTGTGGGGCAAGGGGTATGTTTTCAGCCATCTGGTGGTTTCTTCCATCATTGTAAGCACGTGCTGCTTGTCTGGGAGGGTTTGAGGAAGCATGATACAGTCAGTCTGCCAGACCTCCCCAAACTTATATTTTAGCCATCCTCATCCATACCAGAGAGATTAAATGCTTGGCCTGCTTGATTGCAGCACATTTCACATTGATTAATAGCCTGTGCAATAGAGTCAGTGGTTCAGTCCAACCTATCTATGGGCCCATCTATATGTTGCAACTTTTCCTAGATAGCCTGAGGTGTCATGAGCCCATTGGGCTCTAAATAATCCATTGCCAGCTCAGATTCAAATGAGCCACTTCAATCACAGCAGCCTGACCCACCTGCTGATTTTTTTCGCCTTTTTCAGTGGCCCAGCTCTAGGGTACGGAAGTATCTACATGATGTACTTTTACTACCAGAAGCAGCAATAATTCAGCAACACAGATGGATTTAACTCTGTGCTGTCAGTTTCTCTGCTTCCATTGCTGTAGCCACCCTCATAGGACATTTGCCACTGTCCCTGATTCATTATAAAGTATCAGCCATTTTTATCATTCAGCAATGTCTAAAGCCAGCTTGATGGCTTTCAACTCTACAAACTGACTCAATTCACCTTGTCCTTCAGCAGTTTCTGTGACTTGTCCTGTGAACTCCACACAACAGCTCTCCACCTTTGATGTTCTCCTGCAATATGACATGACTCATCAGGGAATAGGGCATATTGCTTTTTACTACATGGTAGTTCATGATACAGTGGGGCCCCTTCAGCACAGTGTCCAAAAAACCCACAATGCCTAAGAAAGATTGTGTTGCCTTTTTGCTTGTTGGTGGAGACCTTGCTGTTATGTTGTTAATTTCATCCTCTGGGTTCTGGCAACCTCTATCTTGCCATTTTATTCCTATACACTGAATGTCTTGTGCAAGTCCATTGACCTTACTTTATGCCAAACTAGCTTTGAGAAAGATTTGGACTATTGTCTTCCCCTTCTCAAAAACTTCTTTTGATATGTTGCCCCACACAATAACAACACCCATGTATTGCATGAATTTCAGAGCTTCACCCTATTCCATTAAAGTCTGGATCAGCCCATGGCAGATGGTAGGGCTGTATTTCCACCCCTGTAACAGCCAATTACAGGAGCACTGGACACTCATCGAAATGAAAGCAAATTGTGTCCTGCATTCTGCTACCAAGGGGATCGAGAAAAATGTGTTAGCCTGCTTGGCTTCCTTAACCTCTAAATCCAGGTTACTGCCACCATTATCCCAACATCACAGCAGCCAGGTGACAATGGGCTCACCTGGACGGCACTGCAATTCTTTCACATAACTGAAAGCTCACACAGGAATAGGGGTTGGGTAGTTACTGGCCTATGAGTTCTACATCTTCTTTCATCCACCTATCTTCCTCCTCCTGTTCTTGTGATGCCCCTACATGGGAGTAGCACAGGGAGAGGTTTTCCCTGCTTTTTTAAAATATAATTTTGCTAATAGTAAGTACCTCTCATGTGTGGAAGTTAAATTGCAATTAATGACTGATATATTTTGCCTGCCAAGAAAACACTGAATTGTGATTTTATAGATGTTTCCTTTTTGAATACTCTCAAATATTTGTTATTTGAAATTTTAGCATAGCTATATAATGATTTTTTTAATATTTGGGCTAATCTCTGTATTATACTGTAGATTGGTTACAAATGTATATTGCAGATTGGGAGAGCACAAAACCAGATCTCCCTCTAGAGACAGTTTTGGTTTATATTTTCTTGAACTTTAAGCAAAGCAACATGAAAGCTTGGAGAAATCCTAACTTATTTTGGTAAGAAAAATTCCACAACAGTGATGGCAAGCCTGGAGATGAGTGATTTCCAAGCGGGTTTCACTTCCATGTAAAAATTTTGTTTACGCAACTGCCCCTTTTTTCCTTCTGCTGTATATTTTTTAAATTTTTTTTTCACTGTTGTAATTTTTTCCTGAATGTTTAAGTTTATTTAGAAATATGAGTCTTCAATACCACTTAAATGTGAAGGCCCAAAACAAGCAGGATATGGCATGTTTGCAAAGGAATGCTGGTTGCAATAGCTGGCTTTGCTAGTTACAAAATGCCCATCAACACAAACACCTTAAATTCCTCTTTAATTGTTTGCTGTATATATTAAAGAATGTGATTTTTTGAATGCACCTATGGAGAAATAAAATAAAAGTATGTATCCAGCAAACATAGAAGTGAAACACTGATCCAGGAATAAAATGTAGGCAAAGATATCTCAAAGAAGAAGCTGCAGTCAGATTCCAACCCCCACTCCAACAAAACAGCTGATGTGTGAGCTTTTGCGAAGCTGACGTAGTTGAGCATCAGAGTGTCTTCTCTGAATATAATAATGAGAAGGCTTATATCGCATTATATACACTGCTTCATTACCTTGGCAATTTCAGTGTTAAAATGGGTAACTGAAATCCATATAATGTTTGTTTGGTGTTGGTAATAATAATGTAGCGCTTTCTTACATAGGGGAAGAAACAGTTACATTGTGTTTCTATAAATAAACCTAGAGAATTAAAGGCGTTTAAGTGTCTCATTGTCCGTAATGAATTCAGAGATCATTTCCAGTTTTGAATAACTGGGAGTGCACTTATATCAGCTTTTTCATGGATGTCAAATCCCTAAATCTGGCTTCTCTATTTTACAGTTCTGTTCTTGTTACAGGGGGATACCAATAGATATCAATGGGTACAGTGGGCTTCTTTAATATTAGCACATCTTTATCTGTGCAGGATCGATGAGAAAGAGGGGAAGAGGTAAGGACAAGCAATGGAAATGTTAAACAGGAACTGACTTCCATTTTTGTGATTTTGTTTTCCTTTTAAACTTCCTTTTATTTTTTCTAGAAAATGGGTGGTTTTATTTTGTTTTGTTCTGGTTTTGTTTTTTGTTTGACTTTTTTTGTTGCTGTTTTTAATGGGTAAAAGTCCTGCTTGAGTGCCTTTTACTATATTTAGAACTAATGACCATTTGACCATTCCCTTAGGTACTAGAGAAGGGATGAAGGAGAAAAAGTTAGTTGAGATGGACTGCTGGTTTATAGTTTTTTTTTATTTTTTTTTTTTTTCTTAAGACAAAATGTACTAGAAGAAAGCAGCAAAAATAGAAAAAGCCATTCTTGTCTCAGGTGCTGGAAAGATGTAGGCAGAACACATGGTCTCATCAGCTGCTCTGTGATGTGGTGAACCTGTAGCAGGATTGGGCTGTTGAGACCATTATTGAGTTACCTCATTTGTCACAATTTCAGAGAAATATTGTCTTGTAAAAGAGATGGCCTTGCATGTCAAAATGAGACTCCCAGATAGGAGAGAAACAGGCAGCAGTACAAACCAGGTATCTCCCAGGATTTGCTCAAGATTTGGCCAAAGGTCATGGGTGTGGTAGTAAATCTACATCCCACCTCTCTGCCAAGTCTTAGTGGGACAGCACTCAAAAAGTAGGAGATTCTTCACTGTCTAATGGGTCTGTGGCTCTGGAAAAGGATGAAAGGGGTAGTGAAGAATGTTCATCATTTTAGTTTACTTGCTTCCATAGTTTTCCTTCCCATGTAGTCTTCTTCCACCTCTCCTCTGAACCCCAAGCCAGTGATAAATTAGTCAAAAATAGGATAAAATTTATTTTATTCTTTTGGATCCTTTATTGTTGTTCCTTTACTCACCTGTCACAATTTTTATTCTTTCTGTCAAAGGAATTTTTGGTTTTTTTTCAGATTAGATCTGCTATCCTGCTCCACTTTTGTGCCTTAATCCAGTAACATCAGGATGTTGGGATACATTATGAGTCTTCACACAGTTTTCAAGAGTGCAATCTGAATAATACATACTCTTATATAATATGGTGATGCTTATATTAATTAGGTGCCATGTAGAGTTTTAGTGGTCAGTCCTTTAAAATAGCATTTTTAACTTTAAGGATGTGACTATCTCAGCTGGGATACCCATGTCACGTAGTTATAGATATTTAACATGGGGATACACCATGGCTTTTTTGGGCAGGAAAGATGTACCCTGAATATGGAGAATTTCTGAATTATCCTTGAATTCATAAAAAGCCCAACAAAATGATATTCCAAAATGACATATTCATAGTGAGGTGCTTAGAATCTCAAAGCTAGTTGGTATAATAATTTCTTTCCAAGCTCTGCTCTGTCAGCTGCTCTCACTCTTGCCTCCCTCCTCAGGGAAAGTTCAGCCATCAGTATTGACATGATTTGAACATGACACTGTGTATCTGAGCCTCATTTTTTTCCCCTACTTGCTCTTTCCCACTCCTCTTCTGCTCTCCTGTCCCACTGTGTCCTT
Source organism: Onychostruthus taczanowskii (assembly GCF_017590055.1). Lineage (NCBI taxonomy): Eukaryota > Metazoa > Chordata > Aves > Passeriformes > Passeridae > Onychostruthus > Onychostruthus taczanowskii. The sequence continues at coordinate 5,792,086 of NW_024505561.1, read as the reverse complement.
TCTGTTACTTTATGTGATATGATATAATGAAGAATGGGCTCTGGAAAGAAAGCTCTGGGCAATAAAGCCTCTTTTTAAAAAACCATGTGCATAAAGTAAAAATAACAAAAACTGTCAAAAGAAGCTGTTAGTGTGAATGTATTTATTTTATCTTTGGTGGAAAAGCTTAACTCAGCTCCAGGACTTCAGGAGTACAATAGACAGTAATTTCTATATGAGTAGAACATCTATTTCTCTTTTGAAATATGGGACAATCTGAACCCCAGGTTGTCAGCTGCTTTTACAAGTTTCAGGGAAAAAAAAAAAAAAAAAGAAGACGAAAAAGATAGACAAGCTATTTTTGAACCATACATCAGTCAATAATCCAAGTTCTTTTCAGGAATGGGGTTAAACATTACCTGCCGTTTAAGTGAATACAGTGAAAACTGCAACAGCTTCTGGGTGGTGCCAATAAAGTGTGGGTTAGAAACTTGGACTTAAAACCTTGTTCCTGGAGGTAAGGTGAGTAGTGGGGTCATTTCACAAGTAAGGAGAGACAGCACGGGAAGGAAAGAGACTTTTCAACAAATACTGTGGTAGCTCTTGTAAGTTTATGACTTCCCAGTGCTTGGGGCTGGGCTCCCCTGGCATTCCTGGTGCTGTGCAGCCCCAGTGGCCAGCTGTACCCACCCAGCCAGTGCCGAGCTGTGCACACACCACAGGTGGTCGCCCACATCCGCTGGGGTGGGAGAATTGCTCACATGACTGAAATCAGGAGCTGATCTGTGGGCTGATTCTTCTGTTTGGGGACTGGCTGGGAGGAGAGGAGATGCTACGGAGATGTGATTCATTCCTGATAACGAGTGGGTGAAACTCAGGCAGGCAGAAAACTGTGATTCAATGAACCTCCTGTACAAAGAGAAGACAGGAAGAGAGCAACCAGCAAGGATGCTTTGAGAATGAGCTAGCATGTACCATTTAAAAAGCGATACCATTGTATCCCCTAGAAATTAGGTTTTTGGAGGCAATCACAGCTCTTTATAATACCCAAACGTTACAGTAAAAATGTGTTCCTTAGTGCATTAAGACATTTCTCCCTATAATTTCCTTGACTTGTTAGATAATGGATTTATTGAAACATCGTAAGAAAAATTACAGACTAAAAATAAATAAACCACCGCATTCAAAAGTATATAGAAACATTTTTCAAAATTTGATCAGAATGATATTTTCTCTGCTGCAGTAAATTCACTATCGTAAACCTGCAGGGGGAAGAAATAAGCAGAGAGAAATTGTACAGCATGCTGCCAACTTCATAGATCCAGATGGAGAAATGAAACCCAGAGCTGAAGGCCTATTCAGCATCTTAGATAAAAAATGCTGATGAAGAAGGAAAAGAAAAAAATAAATAATAAAAAATTTAAACACCTGAACTTGTTTACTTGCATTTCTCCCACCCTGACACTTTTTATCTGTAGCTTTTCTTTTAAAGTACCAACTCTTTCTCAGTTTCATGAGCGGAAGCAGTAGACTATACAGAGTTTTATGGATATTTCAGGTGTTGACACTGACCGAAGAGCTGTGCTTATGAATTTCAGTGCAGCATCAAACTGCCAGAGGGTGTACTCTCTAGAGCAGAGATTATTAGCCCTTCATTTCTGCTTTGCTGAGCCTGTTTTAGATATTATCCCTGGGCAGACAATGGTTCTGTTCTGTGGTTGCAAGGCCCCAGTTGACAGGACGCTGACACTGCGGCACCGCTGCGTGATTGCCCTCTTGTGCTGCCAGATTCCAAGGAGTGCTGATAAGAGTCAAGCACGGACTTCATTTCCTGGACTTGGGAGTGAGATGTGGGTCAAAAGAGCTTTGTCTTAGCATTTTCAATCCCTGTGTTTCTAGCCCTCACCTTATAACCATAGAATATATATTATTTTCCAGTAATGTGAATTAATTTGTTGCTAACTGTGTTGTCATTTCAAGATAACGAATATATTTTAGGACAGTAATTTAAGCAGTAGCTCTATAGAACTCATATCTGGAATTCAAGATTAATATTAACATGTCCATGCATAGTATTAGTTTATATTTGGACAAAATCAGTCGGCATTTCTTAAAGAACTAAATACCTATAAAGTAATTACTCATTTGTTCACTTCTAGACAAAAGTGTTATGACCTTCCCTCCAAGTTCTCGAAAAGCAGTAGTGGTAGAAAGTACACATCATTAAGGAAAATTGAGAGGTCAGAGGAAACTCTAAAATACTACCTTGTAGGCAGCATCCCACTATTTACAGCCACACTTTTAGGTTGAGGAAGAAATTTCCCACATGTACTTCAATAAAGGCAAGCAGATGCAGCAGGTTATTATATTATCATGGGGAAAATTACATGACATCCAAATATTCTGGCAGCTTGGAAGACTTCTGCTTTCTCATATTTATGACTGTATCCTTCTCTCAAGGGATAACAGAAATATGGGGAGACCATTTCTCTCACCTAGCAATATTGATCAGTGAAGCTACTGTTTTCAAGAATTTATTTAAAGGTTTCTTCCATTTCTGGAAGCTTCTTTTTCTTGAAAAAAAATTGTAAAACTGATATAATACCTTATATCCCGATTTAAAAGCCTGGAATATTCATACAAAACACTATAGAAATTACAGTGCACTATAGAAATTTACAGTAGACAGGGTGAAAGATTATAGGTCCTCTAAGTGCTGCTTAGTATTACTTCATATGTTTGGGAAGTCTTTCAATGAGGTTTCTGAGCATATTAGCTCATGCTGAGAATTCACTTTCCTCTGGGCATTTTGGAAAAAAAACCACGTTATTTAAAAAGCATTGCGGAGCACACTGATATTGCACTTAGAGCATTGGTTTTAGTGTCAGTACCGTAAATGTAAATGATTGTACTGTAAGTCACAACCCATTTGCAGAATCCTTCTGACCTTAGCAATCTGTACTTCATGGCCTTTTTTGTCTACATTCAGTAATGCTTTCTATTTTAATCAGAACAGTTATGGTGGCAGACTGCACACTTGGGCTTGGGATGTGGAGCTGTTTTGTAAGGGCATCCTGTTCTCACATTCAAAGTAGAAACTCGGTGCAAGCACTGCTAAAAACACATGAGGAAGCTGATTTGGGTGTTCTCTATTCAGGGCATGAAAGTGTCAGAAAGAAGTTTCTGCAGAGCACAGAGAAATAAAATCTGTGACAAAGGTTCACAAAGGGGAAATTGTGAGGAGCAGCCAGGAGTGAAGGTTGCATGGTGGCAGTTTTCATGGCAAAGTCCCGAGTCCAAGGGTGCAGTGAGTCACTGCGGCCACAGCAATAGCCTGGATGGGAGGCATGCTGTTCATGTGGGAAGAAGCCCATGGAAGGCTGACAAAATCTGATCAGACAGGGAGTCTGGTTGTGCGCAGCCATTGTTCCTGGCACACCTGGACTGCTGTGCTAGTAAGAGCTCAGGTGTCTTCACACTAGAGTTAGCAGCTGTAGGCAGGGTTCAACATTAACATAGCTGGCCATTGGTGCAGGTACAGTAATTCCACAGCAGTATCTTGTTCCTGTACATCTGGTTGTTCTTTCTGTTCACTTTATTGGTTTGCACACAGGTCTCCTAAACCTGGACTCTGTTTCATTCGCTTCAGCAAGGGTTGAATTATTTGAAGAGCGAGAATCCAAATTCAGGTTTGCTGGTTCTTGCATTCCCTTTTGGGCCCCACTGTGTTACCTCTGACTGTGGAAGGATAAGTGTATGAGGTGCCTACTCCCTCTGGACTGTCTTAGGCAGCCCAGTATCTGCAGCTTGCCCAGGTGCAAGTGTGGTGGCTTGAGCAAATCTCCAGCTTCAGGAATTAGCTCAGATGCCCACAGTTATCTCAAAACCAGCAAAACTGGTTCTGCTTTTAATTTCTTGGCTTTGTTATCTTGTTTTAGAACTTTCCAGAAATATGCTATTCTTCTGTGCTTTATAGAAATAAGTCTACTTATGCTTTTGTATTTTCTCCATTGAACTTGATTCCTGTTTTCAGAATGAGTAGGGATCTCACAGGGCAATCCAGTCCTGAAGCAAAAACTAACTGCTGTTGCCAACAAGAATCCAATGCTACAGAAGGTAAGAAGAACAGTGCTTGAGAGAAGTGAAGTGAAGGCATTTTTGTCATTTGGAAAGCAAAGAAATTACTCACTTCTTTCAAATAGAAGTTTTCCCCAAAGGAAACTACTAGGACAGCTAGCTGGTGTTTGTAGTTTTGTACGCCTCATTTAAAGTAATCTTTATCTTGATTTTGAAAAGGTCAGATGGAAGAAGAGAAAATGGTGCTGAGTGAAAGCAAAGTTTTGGGTTGGATATCTTTGTTTCTTTTCCTTCCTTCCTTCCTGCCTTCCTTCCTGCCTTCCCCATAGTGATGCCATTCAAATTTCACAGGCAGTCCTTATCCCTCTGGGCAGAGGTATTCCAAAGCACGTATCTTCAAATGTGGCAGCAGTGTAAATGGAGAGATCTAGTAAAAGACAATCCTGAGAACAAGGGTGACTTTCTGGTCTTGCTGAGGGAGGGAATCATAACTGCTTGCCAATGAAGAATTTGAAAAAGAGGCAAGTTTGAGAAGCTTCCTAAGAAAAAAAAATTTGAACATTGTCCTTTAGTAGTCAGTTCCTAGAAAATTAATTATTAAAAGATAAGCCACTTTAATTGTTATCTTGTCATAATATTTTAAAAAAAAAAGTTTTAAAATAAAATTGCGTAGAAACCAGACAATTTAGAGAAGATGGGAATTAACAAGAAAAATTCCAAGAAGAAATGAGTAAGGGATACAGAGAGCAGATGGGACTGATAGGAATGCTGTGTGCATAAATATGCAGGTGATTAAGAGCTTAAATTAAAAAACAGAAATATATTCATTGCTATATTTGTTTGCAATTGGAAGGAATATAAAATATTTAAGTCATAGGCACTGAGATTTTTTAGGCTAACTTCATGCTTCACAGAAAAATCTTGTCCCTTATCATATTAGTTATATTTGTCCTTTCCTTGATTTTTTCACTCCTATATTGCAGAATAACAGGACTAATTTTCTTTTTCTTGTTTCCACCACAAGTTAATCTTTACTTTCCACTTGATTTATTTGTGACTGAGCATTGCGTCAAATGTAGCACTATTTGTGTAATTTATCCTTTTCTAAAACAAAATCAGAAATGAAGAAATGGATTAGCAATTCTCTCCTTAAATGGAATAAGGAATATTGTTAAAAAGTCATTATAATATCCATTTGAGCCTTCTAGACCTATTAAAATTTTTCATTTCACATTCAATATTAGAATACATATGCTGCAGAGTACTGTGTGCACTAACAATTGAATGGGTACTATCTGCATGAATGTAATTTTCACTATTTAATTAGAAGCCTCTGAACATAAACCTAAAATTCCTTTTTTTTCCTCAGTGGGGCTCTCTGCAGCTTGGAGAAACTTGTATTCCGTTTTTTTATCCTCCAGTTCAGGGGTCAGGAGGCACAGTAAAACTCTTAAAAAATATTTAAGTTCATCTCTATTCAGATGAACATTGTGCCTGACAGTAATTTGCTAAGTTTCTGTCACATGTCTTTTATATAGCTGATGCTTGCTTCCAAGTAATTTTTAAAATATTTTCCTATCTTGACAGGGTTGAAAGTTTCTTATTTTCAAGCTGAAATAAATTGGTCTAACCATGACTTTTCCCTTGAAAATAAAAATTTCAAAAATCTTAGGAAGTATTTGCGAAGATTTTCAATAGTCATTTAGTCCAAATGTTCAAAAGAAGGAATGAAATAATGATAAAGGAAATGGAAGCAAATGTCTTTGTAAAGGGTATAAGAGAGCAAACCAAATTAACTCAATGGGTTCAGCTGAACATAGTTCTGCTTGCTTTTATTTTGTCCTTTTTACTTCTGAACCAAGTATCTCAATCTTATCTGATACAATTAATCCTTCCACCTATGACATTACTCAGTGTTTAAGGATTACAGACAACCCAAAATCTAGCAGAATCGAGGAACTGAAAAACAGTCTTTTCAATGTCTCTCACTAGAAATATCTGTGCGTATTTTTAAACTATAGATTTAGTTAAAGTAGGCATTGCATCAGTATGGAGTAACTCTCTGTTGTGAATATTTCTGAACTTGGCAGGGCTCTGAAACACACATCTTTCCTAAGTACATCTTGTCTAAGCTGAATTATAGCCAGCTCCAGGCAAGGAACAGGTAATACTCATATTGCCTCTGCAGCAGCCCAAAAGTGAAATGAACTCTCATGTCCAAAGACTCATGCCAAGTTTTTGGCTATTACATTTTAGTGGTGGAGGTGTGCTTTCTCCAGTCATCCATCTATTCCAGCCCGTGAACTGTTATTCACAAATTATTGAAAGACACTTCTGAAAGATAATCCCATCGCCTGTATCATTCACAATGAAAGGCTTCCTGCCTAGGCTGTATACTTCATGGTTTTGGATGGCTCTTCTCCCTGCCAAAACCTCCTGAACATGCCATTTTTGTGCAATTTTTCTTTTGTTTTGCACTTCTGACTGCATCATTCACCTGTGTTATTTAAGGAAAGAGATAAGGACTTAAATATTTCTATTAGGTAATTTTCAAATCAGATGGATAAATCATGTGCTATTGCAGAATGTTAACTTTTGACTTCTTAATAGTTTACAGTTTCCACAGCTCCTCTAAGAAATTAGAATTCAGAAGCAAGAAGGGATAGTTTGTGACTGATTAATTTCTTGATTCTCTTAGAGTGTGATGCATGGATCGCTCATCAATTTTATGGGGTAATGTATCATGCCACTTATAAATATCTCATTATCTTCTCTAGGCAGACACGTGTATCAGAAATACAGCAGTTGAATGCATGCAGGATTTATATTTCCCTAGGGAAAATTAAAACTTCAGATTCATTATAGCATCCCTAGACCCATCTGGTTGGCATACCAAGCATCATCTGGTTTGCTGAGTGCTTCTTATGGGTTCAGGGTGGCAGTAAATGTATCCTAATCTGGGTGCTAGGCAGGTATTTGGCTTGGTCACAGGCAAATAAATGTTTTTCTTATTTTTTTATGAGAATTTCTTGCCTTTCTCCCTTTTATACTGTGTGATAAAAGTTGAATTAATACATGAGGAAAAAGTAATGCTTGTAGGGCTTGTTTGCACAAGAGCCATGCAAATGGCTTCAACATTTTTGTTATTTTCAACTTTTTACTACTATTGATTTTCATCCCAAATATTCAGTAAGTAAATATATGTTTACTCAAAACCAGAGGTATAGTGAGATAGAAAATGGGAGATTTTAGCAAAGAAGGCTGCAAAAACCTCTCTGTTTTGGAAAACCAATAATTTCACAGAGGCATTATTGATTATTACAGTTGTTTTTATGGACCTACCATCTCAGTAACAATCAGAAAGAATCAAGTGCTAGGAATTGATAGGAAAATAACAGAAAACTATAAAAGAACATGTGTACATGTAGAAAACTATAAAAGAAAAGTGTATGTTTGCAGGTCTGTGGTTCATCCATATCTTGAACACTGTATTGTTCATATTCTCTCTTCTCAAAAAGGTCATGTTGCAGAAGGGAAACATTCGGGAAAAACCAATGGACAGTCAAAGGTGGGGAACAGCTTCCATACAAGCTGTGACTCGGTGGGCTGTCCGTCTGTATTGCAGTCTCACTGCAAAGTTTTGGTAGCAGGGTGAACTGCGGAGGTGGCTTCTCTGAGAAGACGCCAGAAGGTTCCCCTGTGTCTGATAGAGCCAATGACACCTGGCTCCAAGACAGACCTGCCACTGGAGACCAAGCCCTCTTGTGATGATGGTAATGATTTTGAGATAATGTGTTTCAGAAAGGGCAAAAACTGCTGGGAAACAGCGTCTGGGAGAGCACTGTGAGAATATGTGAGAGAGGCAGCTGTGAATACATGGAGAATGTGAGGGAGGGGATGATCCAGGCACCAGAACAAAGACTCCTCTGCACTCCATGGTGAGCCCCTGCGCTCCATGGAGGGTGGAGCAGATATCTGGAGGACCCCGTGCCAGAGCAGGTGGGGTACCCAAAGGAGGCTGTGACTCTATGGGAAGATCATGCTGGAGCAGGGTCCTGGCAGAACCTGTGAGCCCACAGAGAGAAGAGCCCGTGGTCAAGCAGGATTTCTGGAACGACTTGTGACCCTAAGGGGGACCCTCACTGGAGCAGCCTGTTCCTGAAGGACTGCACCCAGTGGAAGGGGTTCGCTAAGAGCTGCAGCCAGTGGGGAGGAGTTAATGAAGGACTGTATCCCTTCAAGCATGAGAGTGACCCCATGCTTGAAGAGTGTGAGGAGCAAGGAGGAGCAGAGAAAATGCACAAGGGGTTGACTGAAATCCCCATTCCCCATGCTCCTGTTCTGCTCACAGGGGAGAAGGTAGAGATGTCTGGAGGGAAGATAAGCCTGAGAAGAAAAGGGAGAGGGGAAGAAGAAGTTTTTAGATTTTATCTTATTTCTCACTATCATACTGTGTTTAACTGTCAATAAATTAAATTAATTTCCCTAAGTCAAGTTTCTCCCACAACAAAAAATGAAGTGTGATCTCTCCCTGTCCTTATTTTTACCCATAAGATTTTGTTAAATTTTTTTCCATTTTGTCCCCTGTCCTTTTTACAGAGATGGAAATGATAGAGCAGTTTGGCAAGCACCCAACAGCCAGCCAAGGTTAACCCACAACAGATGACACAAATAGATGACATAGAGATGGTGGACATGGAGGAGACAGGCATATAATAATTCTAAAATCATGAGCGCCATGGCAAAAGGAGACACTGCATGCTGTCTCTTCAAATACAAGAACTAGGGGCATTAAATTAATCTGAGAAGCCCATTAAAAAACATAAAAAATGAAATTTTTTCATGGGATTGGAATTAGAACCAAGGAGCTTGCTGATAAGCAATGTTATGAGTAATTGAAGGTTACATGGTCTCTAGGAGGAAATGGACAAGTGCTTGGAAGAAGATTCTGTTGGGGTTAGTAACATCAGGCTCTGTAAATTATTCCAGTGGAAAACATCTGGAAACTAGGAAGGTGCTCAGGGGAATCCTGTTCTGGTAAGGTTATGGATGGGGCTCTGAGTAACCTGATCTAGCGATCTAGTGAAAGCTGTGCCTGCCCATGGCAGAGTTTTATTAGATGGTCTTTCAAGGTTCCTTCCAACCCACACCATTCTTATGGTTCTGTGTGGTTGTCCCTGTTTTCAGTCTCATCCAGTGGGTGGCTATAACCATTGACAGAATACAAAATCAGATGAATCCTTGGACTTGCAGAATGATGATATTATTCAGAGAAATTATAAGAATGAAACTTGTAGATAGCTATAGTTAGGCAAGATAGATCTCACTCAAATTTCTGAGAGGAAAAGTCCAATGTACATAGTTCAGGGGAAGGAAATGGGATGAAGATTGGTCCTGGAAAATGCATTGGCTCTGACATCCCCTTTGTCCATACAAGCAGACATCTGGGTACAAATGGTGAGCAATATCACTTTGAGAGTGCTGCTCTGAAAAGGCTGTAAATACATTGAGAAATACAATTTTTCAACATATTGAGAATAGGACCAAAGTGCAACACACAAAAAAAAATTATCTTTTTGCTAGGTAATTTCTAGTAATTTTTTTCCAAAGTTCAGGTCATTTAGGTAAACCTGCACCAAGGAAAGGAACAAACAGTTTAGAGGCAGACACTCCAACACACAAAAGGAAAGATATTAAAATTACCTCAAAGACTTTGAGGTAACCTATTTTCAGGTAGGCATTTTGGCACTATTTCTTACAGTGTTTTTATTTTGCTTTGAAAGATAACGTATTTTTTTCTTGTAACCTGTTGCATTCAATCTTCCATTAAATTAATAATCCAAAATTAGTGTCTCAAGGAGTATGCTGTGAGGGACATGGGGGCTGAAATTCTTACAGCACATAAACTATTATTCAAGTATTGAAAAATAGATTAGTCATATTCTTACTGATGAAGATAACATTACATCTGTATTCTTAAAATATAAGGTCTCTTTCATCAACCCTTATGAATTTTCATTATATAGAATCAGAGAACCATTTAGGGTGGAAAAGACCTGTAAGATCATTGAGTCCAACCATATAGTTAACTCTGCCAATTCCACCGCTAAACCATGTCCCTAAGTGCCACATCTGCACATCTTCTAAATACCTCCAGGGATGGTGACTCCACCACTTCTTGGGCAACATGTTCCAGTGCTTGATAACTCTTTGTTGAAGAAATTTTTCCTACCTAACTAAACCTCTCCTGGCCCCACTTGAGGCTATTTGCTTTTGTCCTGTCCCTTGTTACCTGTGAGAAGAGAATGACCCCTTACCTTGCTACAATCTCCTGTCAAGCAGTTGTAGAGAATCTTAAGGTGCCATTCCTAGTCTATTTTTCTCCGTGCTAAACAACACCGGCTCCCTCAGCTGTTCCTCATAAGACTTGTGCTCTAGGCCCTTCACCACCTCTGTTGTTTTTCTTTGGGTATGCAAATCTAATTATCACCTAACCAGCTCTGAAAAACTCAATTTGCACTTACTCTTTCCAAGTATTTTGACAGCTTTGTATGGGAAGGTTACTCACTACTGCTGGTAAATACTGATTTCATCCCTGATTTCTCTTTGAACTGCTTACTGTATGCTAGAGGGGTTTTGCAAGTTACTACTCATTGCTTTAAAGTAACTGTAAAATATGACAGAATTCAGAGGTATCTTTTACAGGGGCTACCCAAAATAAAAATTTCAGAATGGAATTCTGCCCAGTTTTTTTTTTACAGTGAGTACTAATACAAATAACTTACTTTATTCTTTGCAATTCTGTCCTTTGTCATGTTGCTCTTGAGTACTCTGATCAACTGTTTGCCTTACAGACTTTTCAACACTTCTTGCTATTGACGTGCTTGAAGAAACATTTTATATTTTGTTTAATTCCCTTTGACAGTTGTTCTTCAAACCCTCTTTTGGGCCCTCTTAGTTGTGTTTTCATAGTTAATCTGCCAGGGTTCATGATAACTTCATTTTTCTTAGGTTTGACACAGCTTTGTCAAATTAGAAACTACTTGTTTCTAATTACCTCCCTAACTTGCTGTTCTGTCATCATGAGTTTTCTACCCTTTCTAAAAATACCTTCAAAAAAATCTGTGGTATGCATTCATCAGTGTTACTCCTTCAACAATCTCCATACTGACTGTCAGGTTTTAATTCTCTTAGCTGCTCATTTTAAACAAGTTTCTCTGTCTTTGCATGGCTCTACCCCCTGAAATAGAGCAAAATTATGGTGTTTCCCTTTGTCTTTTGTTGCTCCTGTAAGAGCAGATTTTATCTTGATTCACATGTGCAGTTTTGAGCCAAATCACTCATGTGATAGTGAGGACAAGGTTAAAAGAAGTGTCCTGGCTTGTGGGTAGCCTTCACAGCTGCTTCAGGATGTACTCATCAATGGCCTTGTAAAAATGTGATCTCTGTGTGACATACCAGTGTGAATCTTCATAAAGATAATTACTGTTCTCTCATCCGCTGGCCTTTCTGCCCCCAAGCTCCCATGGGATAGCAGTTAGTACTGCCACCCTATCTAGGTGGTCACTAAGTCTTATGTTCTTCCTATTAAGGCCTTGAATTTTGGTCTCTAAGAACATCAAAGCACTTGATCAGGTAGACAGTTTGTCAGTTTTGATTTTTATCAAATTGTGCTTCTCCAGTCCAGTGACTGTGGGGAGGATGAGTGTAGACATGAGACAGGAAGGCAGCAGCAACAGAGTTCAGGGAAAGGAGTTCTTGCTCCAGGAACACACCCAGATTTTCTCTACAGTCAGAGAAGCAAAAGAACTCTTCTAAAGAACATTTAGTCCTCCATTATTAAAAATAAGACTAGCCAATTTATTCTTAAAATTAGATTGGCTGCTTCTTAGTTGTTTTTCCAATGGCAAAATACACATTTAAGGTCTTGCTAATGAGGGATTTAAGTGCTTAAAGTATGTCTGCAGGGAATAGAGGTCTGTGATGTAGACTGAGTGGTTTGCTCTCCTTTCTCCTGCTGAAAGTGGTCCATTAAATCTTGTAATTGTTGAGGACAGAGGTCCTTAGCTGGTAGGGCTCACAAAGGGAGGACAACAAATGGGATACATTGCTTCTTGTGCTTGGTCTAAGGACCTGTTTTTAAATGAAGTAGTTAATGAGTAATTGAAATCCTTGGAATAGAGATCGCCTGCCAATAAATTAACTTTACTTCTTAGCTCTCTCAGTCTTACACCAGTGCTGCTTAAGATTGGAAGCACAGTTCCAAGTGCTCAAAGGATTTTGAAATCTAGATTTTCAGGGCTAAAAGTTTTACTGAGAGATACATGAGGATGGGAATAATAAAATGAAAGTTGTATTTTTATGCCTTATGCTTAATTCCCCTTAAGTAGCTCAGAAGAGTTAGTAATTCAAGAAGTACATACCAGTTATATGGATTCAGCAACAGAAATAACCGGGTTCATGTAACATATAAAGCTTAAAAAGTGATTAATTGAAGGCTCGTTCTGTGAGACAGTGAGCTTTATGTGCCACTCTATTTGGGAAGGCGCAGGCACTAAACCATCTCTGGTTTGAAGGTAAGGAAAACCATGGCAGCCCATGATATCTGATGAACAGCATACAAGTACATAAAAGATGCTGTGACTTAGCAAATTTTAAAACAACTTTCTTATGCATTAAAAGTTGAAAGTACAATTTTTTTTTTTTTTAATGTTCCGAATAATACATGTCTTTGCAAGTTTTGGTCAATTTCAAATTTAGTAGACATTCCTCAGAGTACTAGTATTGCTGCCTGAATTGTTTTATGCTAGGCTAGAAGTAGCTCCTTGTGGGCTTCCTAAGAACAGAGTGTGCTGTTTTGTTCTGGATATTTTTTATGACCATACTCAGAGGAAGGACTTAATGGGTGGCAATTCACAAATTTGAAGTCAATTTTCAGTGTACATGACTCTGTGGACATTTCAAAAGCAACATCATAGGGATTTATATTATTTCCTTTAAAGACAGGAAAAGTAGAAAGTTTTATACTACTTTTACTTAGCAAAAATATTAAGCTTCCACTGGTGGGTGTGTTTCTGTTTAACAACCAGTGAAGCTGCTTAAACTGACTTCCACTACAGCCAGAATTATTCTCATCTGCAATCTCACGTATCAAAGCATTTATATTCTTTTGTTCCATTTCATATCATGTAAATTTTCATTCTGAAGTGTCTGGGCAGCTTTCTGGAGTTCAGAAAGTATTGTGACTAGCATCCATCATATCTATTCTTGAATCTTCATTTCCCCTTATGGGAAAAATGAAAATAGTGGAGATGTTTTGAGTTTATAAATGAAGTCAAAGCTGAAAATAGCTTTTGCACATAGAGATGCCCTTTTATTATTCAGGAAATATAGTCCAAACAGTTAGCTCTGGAGAAAATGATGCCTCTAGTGCAGATGAGCTTTTTCCTCACTGTAGAAAATTTCAGCACAGCAGAGTAGCACCGCTGTTGGCACCGTTGCTAAGTTGGCCTTTCACTTATCCTTGCTTGAAACAATGATGTACTTGAAGACAATAACTGAGTCCTTGGGAAAGAATAAATACTGTACAGAGGGCTGGTTCAGGAAGCAGAGGGCAGTTTTGCTTCCCAAACAGTAGAAAATGATATTTGAAAGAGGTGCGATAGCATTTTGAGCTTCCTAGTGTTTTCTAAGTGCTGAAGGCTATGAAACCAAATCTGCAGCGTTACCTCACTCAGCTCTGAATTCTTCATGAGATAAATATGGTCACTGCCCACTGGCATGAAATGGGAGGCTTCATGTCACTGAAGGAGAGCAATGCAGCTGACAGACTGATGTCACTACTGGCTGCCTCCAGCAAAAAGGATCATTTCAGGCTGACTTCTAGGTCTATCCTGATGGAACACCAGCTCTAAGGCCATGCTTTGGCTAAATAGAAATACTAACTAGCTAAGAAACAAGATCTAGCTGTTTCCTGGCTGGAGGAATTGCTTTTCTGGTATGAGTAACTCACAGCAGCCTGGCCATTAAAAGTAGCTCAAGGGTTAGTCTGTCACCTTCTGATATCCTCCACTTGATCTAAATAAACAAATAATTAGCATCCCTCCAAATATCCAAGAATTAGTCTCCAGCACAAATTTTTCTCCTAAGCTCTGTATGTGTTAGCCTTAACCCTGTGGGAGTTGCTTTTCTGTAACCATGTTTGGAATTTGGCCCTTAATAGTGACTGAGTCTTCACTCTGTAATGTAGGTCAAGAGAAGAAATTAAATGATGACATTGTGTTTGCTTGCTGTGGCATCCCCCAGGAGTTGGTATAGTCCCTACTGATTGCCTTGAATCATTAATCAAAGGGAAACTGCATTGCACAGCCTACAATATATTCTCAGCAGGCACATGCATTGATGATGCTGCACCATGAAAAAGACTTAATTGCATTGACAGTACATTTTTTTCACAGTTTAGAGTGTTTATTAAAATTGTGCTTGTAGCATCTAAAAATAGTGTAATTAATGCAGCTTTTGGCCTCTTCACACACTGTTTTCTTTTTAGTTTCTTCTGTTAAAGAAGACAGCTGTTTGCTAGGAAAACAAATTCATCTCTTTTCCTTCCCTCTCTCGCCTCCTGTTTTGTATCTGAGTGCATCAGTAGGAGGCTCACAGTTTGTTGTAAATGTTCATTCACAGTTTCTGCAGATTCCTACATTCATATTCACAAAGGCAGAATATTTCAAGATGTCCTTCGTATCAAGTTACTGCTACTTCACATCAGACATGAGGAATACAAAATATGGGCATGTACAAAACCCACTGTCCTTCCCACTGTCCTTAAGGAGAATGTGACAATTTGGATCAGCCATTTCTTCATTGTTAAATTCTTTCCTTTCATTGCTGATCTAAGGGTGGCTTGTGGGTATTAACTTGTAGAGTATATTACAGAACAAGGAGAGCAGGCCTTTGATAAGATAAAGCGTCTGCAAAAGAAGGGGAGGGAGATGCTGGTGAGGTGGCTTGTGACACCACTAGGTTCCTTGGCTCCTGGGTGGACCAGGTCAGTGTTTCCCTTTGTCTTAAATATTCAGGCTGTGAGAGCAGAAAAGGACACAAAAGCATGGCACATGGTTTGGGTCAACACCATGTGCTGTTGCTCCTGTGCTGGGCAACCTGTGTGCATGTGGGGGACCTGCAACCCCACAAGAAACCCTGCTCAGTGGCAAGCAGACTGGGAGTAAGGGAGCAGCATCGGCCCTCCTGTGCAGAGAGCAGCAAGAGCAAAAGGGAATTTGTAGTGGAACGAGATCTGGGTTAAAAAAGACACTGGGAAAAAATATCTGTTTGAGCATTAAGAAAAAAGAGACTTAACATGTGTTTTGCCCACACCTCTACAGAAAACTCATATTATCATGACTCATTTTTGTCATCCATCTGCTACCATTAACTATTGTAAAGTGCTCTGTTGCCTCAAACATCCTCATCAGGTTTTAAAATGTTTCAGTTCTATATATTGCCTTGTAAATCTTGTGTTACAGTGAAGAAGACTGTGTTTGTGGCAGAGCTTTGCAAGGCTGCAATTTCACTGAAATAACTATTATTACCTTATAGACTGCAATGGTAAAGCTCAAGTGGTGCAGTATATGAAATTCTAAGGTTAAATAATGGATTTTGCCATAACATTACACTGGACTTTGTACTTCTGCTGCTGATGTAGGACTTGAACCTTATTAAAAAAGGAGGCTGTTGAACATCTTTATCATTGTCTGGCATAAAAGCCTGCACTGTGTACACACACAATGTGAAGGTTCAAGATCAGAGACTAAGTGGAAGTATCTTGAGTTTATCAAATGCTTTCTACTCTGTGAATAAAGATATCAGGAGTCAAGCTGCCCTTACACTGCTAGTTGGTGATGCATTTGAGAATGGGATTCACAGCTGATAGCAGGACCAGAAATGGTCCTGTGGTGAAGGCTGCACTTAAGCCTATAAGCACCACAAGCTGAATTAATCAGGAGAACATATGAAGCTATAGAAAAAAATCAAATATAATTTTAAAAAACCCATTCACAATAGTTAACAGAGAAAATTAATGAAAATAAAATGCATTTTAACTAATTAAGATTTTAATGAAAGTTCATTTAAACCATTTTTTCTCCTTCAGTACATTAAAGCAGTATTTTGTATGGGATGGAAGATCTTGAAAATTTCTGGATGGTAGTCTTCAAGGATATTTATTGAGCAGACAGATTGTCTAGGCTCCTGGTTGCTATAATCTTCCATAGTGGTTTCAGTTTAATGTATTTGGAAAAGATCAGGCTGCTTTCTTTCCCAGTATAAACTTTGCTCTTGGATGTGCTGTTTTACAGATTAGATTAAACTTAATGCATTTAAAAACTGAGTTTTAAAACCACTGAAGAAACAAGGTGTCCCTAGAATAGAAGATGCAGATTTTGCTGGCAATTATTTTCATTTAATTCAGCACCAAGCCAGCATTAAAGTGCAGTGGCTATGTCATTGCTATTCAAATTACATGAGGGGTGAAGAAACACAGACCCAACATTCTGTACCTGATCACAGATCAACTGTTGAAATTACCAGTGGCCTTTACATTTACATTGTAAGATCATTTTTTTTCTTGTACAATATGGAGAATTTAATAGGTCTATCTTATTAATTTTCCTCTGTCTACGGTTTGGAAAACCACAGAAAAAATTATTTTGCAACTAAAAAGTATTTACAGCTTTCACAAAGCATGGTACTGTAAAGTGTTGGGTGAATAGGAAAGAATCCTCCCTTTGCATCGAGCTGCTGTCAAAGAGCCTTTGAAAGAGGCTGCTGTCATTAAGGATGAGAATACTGACATTTGAAAGCCCTTTTACCTGCTGATGCAGGGAAGTGCAGAGATTGACTTCTCTCTTCCCCAGCCATGCCCAGCTGCCTTCACTTCTCAGCAGAGACACCCGTGTCTTTCAGTTTAGCAGAGAAAGAAAAATGGCATAAAGGGAAAAACCTTGGTCACTAAAGTTTACCCTAAATACGAATGTGTATTTTTGAATAAGGAGCAGCTTTTTAGCTCGTTGTCTGTCATCCTGCTGTTCCAGTGTGTCCCCCAGAGAAGGGCACTGAGGCAAGCCCAGGGCACCACGGGTGCCTTCAGGAAGCTGCCCACAGCCCATGAGGACCTGCTGTGCAGAGGGCAAAGGCTCTGCTTGCAGCCCAGTGTTTGGCCACCTGTAAGTGCCCTGAGCCCCAGCATGAACACTCGTGTCTCTCCTCTCTTCCCCAGCCCACATGGGGTAAATATCTTCCATGGCAGAGCCACGGGGATATTATGATATTATATCCCCACAGCCACAGGGGATATTATGATGCCATCTCACTGCAGCCCTGTATTCCTGGCTCTATTATCACTCTCTTAAAGAAGTGAGGGTCAAAGTCACCAGGAAAAGAGCAGTAAATAATGGGTGGGGTCAGCCCAAAAGAGAAGGTGCAGTTGGCAGCTGGTTAGTTACTGTTTGTTCTACAAAGGATCATCTTCGCACAGGCAGGCTCTTTTCACTGCTGTCCTTGTACCTTCTGTGGTCCAGCAATTTAGAGAACCTTTGAGAAAAATTATCAATTTTAATGAAAATACAGGGGTAACCAGCAATTTAAGTTCAACTGTCACAATAATATTACTACTAACTTGCTTCATTAAAGCTGGCTTTTGTTCCGTGCTATTTTAAAAACTCTTAGTAACTTCAAATGCTAAATTACAGGTGCTATTACTGATTTTTTTAAGCTGTTCAGTTACACTAACATTGCAATTCTCAAAATATTCCAGTCTAATTTTACCATTGAGATGAAGTTTGGGTTGTAACTCCACAAGAATTAGTCCTGGAAGAGCAGAAACCAGAGTAGCTTGCAAGCAGTTCCTATCAAGCAGCCATTCAGATAACTGCAGTGTCAATTGCTTTACAAAAAGCCAAATTGTTATTTTCAATAACTAACTCCTGTACACTATGTTTGCTGGTTGCAAAATCAAGTAATAAAAAGTCATCCAAGGCTGATGATTTTTATACTGAAAATGACATGGAAAAGCTGATTTCTTTTTCATGGTGTATGTACTTTGAGGAAATTACTTTTAAAGAATTTACTGTATAAAATTTTCTTCCTGCTCTTAAACATAGAAGAGTAATTTTGAGAGATATTTCAGATATTGAAATTGGTAGATTTCTAATGATGTTAAGGGTTTTTATTCCTCATATAAATTATACACTAAACTCCTTTAGCAGTCACAGGAATTATGGGCAGTGCAGAATGCTCTCGGTTTCCTTACTACCCTAACACATAATTTTGTGTGTATGAATGATATATGAACATTCTTAGTTATCAGAAATATAAAATTTTTTAACAAAACAAATGGACATTTACTACAGCATCTATAATATTTTGCTTTTCCTTTACTCATGTATTAATTTTTCACTCATTCAGGTGGTGTGAATATCTTGACATACTGGAATATCATTGTGAAACTCAAGGAATTTACATGAAGTCATATTGTTTCCCTTGAAATATAGAACAAACTTATACTGGCCCTACTTTCTATGGAAAAGGAAAAAAAAAAAACCAAAACAACTCGCCCCCAATAACAGACCAATTAGGAAAATATATATTTATACGTCCATGACTGAAAGCTGCTTTTGTCCTTGTAATTCTGTGGCCATGGGTTTTGGCAGTCTAACAGCACAAGGTGCTGTTTGTGGAGTGGCAGTGTTTACTGCCCTGAAAACCAGACTCCAGATCCTTTCATCACTCTTTGATACACTGGTTAATTACATAAGCTGGGTCATTGAACTAGTACTCCATAACCACTGGGCTAATAATAGTGGGTCACAACCCTTTCTTAGCCTCACTTGGACATTCATGCGATTTCTGTGGTTTTGGACCTGAACATAAATGTATTAATCCTTCTACAGCAACTTATCGTGAGCATATGTGTGCCAGCTTCTCTTGCCACTCATCCCTGGGGTGTTTCAGCTGGTGCTTTCACTGCCACTCACCACTGTGTAACCAAGATTGCTGCAGGGCTTTCTATTGCTGCATTACTACTGCACAATTATTACTCAGATGCAGACTAAGTTAATTTTCTCAGCCAGCGGTCATTACTTAAACTGTCATTTTTCTCCTGTCTTGCTGCACACAACACCATCACCCCTACCCAAAGACTCATCAAGCTGTGTTGTGTCAGGCCCCCAGTGTGTTTCAAGACATCAGAAACAGCAACAAACTCTCCCAACAAGTTAGAACAACTCCTTACGTCTACAGTAGGATTGGTGCTATAAGTATCTCCTGGCTAATTATACCTGAATCTGCTGTCTCCCAAGGGTTGAGCAAGTGATTCTGTCCAATCTTAAAGTTTAAATATTCCTTAAATAGTAGAGCTGCAAGTGTTGCTTTCATATTGCTGGAGATCACTGCTTTTGGTTTCAATGCCTGACTCTTGAGATCTTCTCTTTGATTTCTAGCATAGTTTTGCCAAATTATGCATGAATGTGGTTCTTGGTTTCTTATTCCATTTGGCTGTATCTTCTCCCAGGCATTCAATTTTTAATTTGAAACACAATTATTCTAATTCCAATGCCATTTTCGTGACTCATGCAGAATTCTTGGGAAAATAAAAATACAAAAACCCTTTGTGTTATCCTGCAGTCAAGCCCCATATACAGAACTGCAGGGGTCCATCTTGTCTTTACTTTCCACTTGCTTGTGTATCTTCAGGGCCTGTATTAACAAGCATTAAAACTGCTTGTATCTTCTACTTTTGTACATATTTGCCTTCACCTTCTTATTAGGTTCCTTGGGATCTGTTCCCTCCTGGAGAGTATTCCCAGCCCTGCCAACCTGCCCTTCTGAATCCAGACCGTTTGTGTTAGCAGAGTTCAAAGGACCCATAATCACGTGCAAGAGATGAGTGAATCCTCCAGCGCTGCTGTTTTTAATGTTAGCTCACCCTAACTGGACTGCATCTCCCTCTGGCACCCATCTAATAACCACAGACAACAGTTGCATTTAACACGTGACTGTGGACCCATATGGCTTTTGTTCTTTCAAAAAAAGCCCTGCAGATACCATTTCCAGCTGCTTTAACACATATCATCTCTGGATGTATGCACAGTTAATTCTCCATTACTGGTGTTTCATGTGGGTTGTGCATGAACCATTTTGTGGCTGCAGAGTCTGTTTCAGGCAGGTGATTTTGATCTGCATTGGTCAGCTGGGGGCGATTTTTTTTCACAAGAAGCAGTACCAGGTGGACAGGGACCATTGCAAACCCCTCTGTGCCACAGCTGTGCTACTAGCTGTCCTCTGATTTGTACTGCTCTATACATTTTACACGTCATTTCTGTGTAAGCTTCTCAGTTATCTTCCCGTGAGAGTTGTGATTCTCACCTTCTCCTCTCCTATCCACTCTGTTTTATCCAGCAGCACTTGTAACAGTTTCCTTAGCCAGTTTTCTTTTTTCCTCTCACATTGCATGATACCTGAAACGTCTGTGTTTGGTCTTTCCTCCTACCCTCACCATCCTCTCCTAGCAGGAGCAGGTTTTAGCCCTTCTCTAGCAAAGGTACACTCCCCAGCCTTGTATTCCCCAGTGTGATCCCCACAGCTTTTTTTTCATGCCCTAATGCCTTGCTCTTATCTTCACATTGCTCTCACTAGCTGCCCAGCATTCCTCCAGCCCAGGCCACCCTCCCTGTTAACTCCTCCCTTCCCAGAAACAATCCACTCCTCCCAAGACTCTCAGAAACTTATACACCTTTACTTAAAAGACTCTTAAATGCCTCACTTGTCTAGGCATGAGGATACAAACATACTGCCTGTTCATCTGCCACAGAAGCCATGATGGTCTCTCTCCTTCAAAGGCCATGGCTGTACCCACTGCTGGGTTTGAAAAGTCCTTCACAGTCCTGCTTTGGCATACATGGCATGGGTTATGACCTTTTTACCAACTTGGTATTTGAGTGTTCTTGTTCACTGTGTGTGACAGTGATACAATTTCTATTTCTGCTCTGCTCAGGCTCCCACATTCTTGCTCTTATAGCCTTGGTTGTTGAGTTCTCCGCATTCTCTACCAACCTGTTACATGAAAAAAGAGGCCTGTTGGTGTTTGCAGGACTCATCTAGTGCTGAGTGGATGAAAAACAACAGGACTGATTTTTTACTTCTTTTACTAAACAAAATAGAAAAAAACAGATAATTGCTAGCATTTGTGTTGTACTAGGTGTTTTTGGGGGTTACATTCATGTGTTTCAATATGCACAAAGCCTCAGGGAGGAGACAATTAAAGAAGAAACAGTTTGCAGCTGGAATCTCACATGGTAGGTGAACTCTTCTGTACAGTGCTCATTGTGGTGTCTATGTACTATTTTACCTTCATATTGCTCTTTATGTAATTCTGTTTCACAGGAAAACACTCTTTATGTGGTCTAATCTAGTTGGTCTTTTAGCACAATTTACTTTTCATATAGTTACGTGTACACAACTATATTATGTATTGGTGAAATGTTGTTTTGTAAGGTGGCCTTAGTTTAATAGGAGCTTTCCAATCAACTCATATCTCAAATAATTTAGTTCCAATAATTCTTTAAGACCCCAAAAGTTCATAGCAGCTGCACTCAGCAGCGGAAATAGTCGTGGTCAGCAGCAGTAACCAGGATTTCCTGTGCTGGACACTGTCCACTTGCAGTAAAAATTAAGTGGAACTGAAGTTGAACTGATCTTTTAGCTGCATTGTGAGAACTGTAATTGCATTCCTCCTTTAAATCTTTTGAATATTAACATATCTGTCAAGACATTAAAACTATTATGGAGTTTCATTAATTCTTTCTTTAGCAGGGAGGAGCTTGGGATGGAAACTACAAGTGCCTCTGAAGTAAGAAGAAAAAAGTTGGGTTTACTTTAAGTTCTGTTGTGAGGCTTTAGTTTAATGAATCTGGAGGGGGGCTGTCTATTGACTGTTAGTCTTATAACCAGCTCTACAGGGGTCCTACTTTACTACAAAAAAGTAAATTTCATCATGTTTTTTATTTTGTATGTGTGTAATTTCCCATTCAGTTTTATCAAGATTGAGCAAACCTATGGAATTAGTGAATTGAACATAATTTCCCATGTATGGAAGCAGTTTCAGTTTTTCTATTGCTTGTCATCACAATAATCTTTGGCTTACTCTTAGCAAATATTCTCTGTAATGTGCTGGTTTTCAGCTGTTCCTAATAGACCTAAAATTGTTAAGACAGTGTTTTGTGTTCTCTTGCTGCCAGTTTTGACAAGGCATATACACTGAATTTGCTTTGTATTTTACGCATACTTTGGTCAGACAAACTGATTTTATCTCTCTCCTTTTTTCTTATGTATTTTTTTTAATTGATGAATGTGCAATTCTGGAAGCCTAAGGCTATTCCACACCCTTTTCTCACTTGCAACTGAAATATAGGGCATAACTCACCAGAAATTATTCCTTGCTGGTTTGCTTTGTAGGACCCCCAGGAATCTCGTGTTTGTGGGTGGAAGAAACTGCGATGTGTGTCTCAGTTTACCAGAGCTTTCTGATTAATGGTGGTTAAGGTTCACCAGGTAACACAATTTGATTTGGGAATTCCAAAGTAATAGGGAAATTGCTACAAATCAGATAACTTGGTCATCTTAACCAGCCACAGATTTAAAAAAAAAAAAAATATACATTAGAAAAGGGAAGATATTGTTGACAAAAATGATAATTAAAAAATCGCACATATTAGTATGGTAATTAGTATGGTTTACTCCTTAACTGTTTAATACTGGCTATCTGTGAGGCGGACATTTAAAGTTCTTAGGATCAGGAATGATGTAGTGCTGACAAAGAAGAAGCTGTTAATCTAGAATCTCCTTCTTTCTTTGGAGAGAAAAGAGAAAGACTAGAGACAGAGAAGGTTAATATAGCTCATTCCTTATGAATTCCCTGTGCTCCTTGCATTTATATCTCTGCTGCTTAAGACAGAATGCCTTTTCCTTCTGAGGTTTCCTTATGGAGGTTAATATTATGAAGTTGAAAGGAGCCTTGCGAATGGGCACAAAGATGTCACAAGAATTAGGAGAGTTTTTATTACTTTTTTAATTTCTTTTCTGTCTTTTTGTAGGAAGAGATTCACACATGGGTTGCATGGTTTGCATTCATGACTTTTATTTGAAGGTGTCTTTGAATTTTGGGGGGATTTATCATATGCATAATCACATATGTCTAGCAATACCTCTGAAATCTGTTTCATTCTGTCTCCAACCCATGCATTTTAAACATGATACACAAATGAGTATTGACAGTGAGAAGTCAAGCCTAGATTCGTTTGAACCCTGTAGTCCTGTTTAATTTTGGATAACATTCTGAAGACAAAGGTATCCTTTCATTATGCATCTGCCTAGAAAACTAATGATTCAAAGAGTGCCAGCACGGACCTTTTCCTGAAAACTGAATCTTGCTATTAAAATTTTCCAGATTATTCCTACAAACAAACAAGCAAATAAACAAAAAAAAAGACTTGTAAAAAAGGCAAAATACTGGCAGTCATTATCAGAAGTGTGTGAATTTCAGATAGCATTTGCATAATCTTTCCTTATGAAAAACAAGGGTGTATGTTTCCTGGTTGTGGTAGCCAATGATTCTCAAAAATTTTGTTTTGTTTTGTTTTACTGTTAAAATATTCTCTTACAGCAAGAATATATGCTACCACTTTATAAAATATTCTGCTTTACATGCATTAAATGTACTTCTCTTCATTGAGTATGCTGCCATCATTGGCTTAATAGAAGCACTATAATTTGAACTCTTCAAACAGCTCATTTGATTTTATTTCTTTTTAATAACCTTAAACTTCACACTTTCTCTTTTGGTTTTGCTTGGTTTCATTTTTTAGTTAGTTTGCTTCTTCAGTTGCATTGGCAAACAGCCTCAATGTTTCCTCACATCGACTGCAAAGGTTATTGGTCCATCAGGGCTTTTATGTGATACCCACAAATTCCTAGGGGTTCACCTTAAAAAACAAAAGAGAACTTCAAAAACTACTTGAGTGTACTTAATTGGAGATGTAAGAATAAGTTCTGATTAAAGATAGAAACTATGACAGTGTTTGTTTTCCGTCCAAGCCCTTGGTATTTCTCATACCATGCACACTCATCCCATACTGCAATAAATATTTAATTTTATTTAATTCCATTTCAAGGGATCTAGCTATTGCCCTCATTCTACAGGTTCTCTAGATAATGATGTATAATATCTGGGTAAGCAGAAACCCAGGACAAGAAACTGAAAAAAAAAAAAAACCAACAAAAACAAACAAACAAACAAAAAAAAAAACCCAAAAAAAAACCAACAAACCCCACAAACAAACAAAAAAACCAAAACAAAACAAAAAATCAACCAAAAAAACCATGCAACTTAGTATTTTCAGGAAGGAATGTTTGACTCCACACTGTTTAAGCCTTAACATCAGAAAATCCCAAAACACCTAAAACCTCACAGACTGTGTTCAGAATGTGTACAGCTGTTAACCAACAGTTTAGCTGTGATTTTATTTTTTTAGGCTGGACAGGTGGATGGTGCTCCAATCAGACTCCTGGAAAGGTCACCTGCTTCAAGTAGCAACTTAATTCATCCAAACTCTAGAATTAATTTCTCTGAGCCCCCACAGTATTTCCCTTTTATTCCCTTTTCTTAAAGTTTACCTTATTTAGTCAGCCTGGCTGTCTCCTCTCATCTTTTTTCTCCATTCTAGGGTCTCTTATTTCATATTCACATTTATACCATTTTGTTAACACTAATAAATTTAGCGGTATGGGTGATAATATTAAACACCCTTTTTTTGAGTCTCACTCCTGTTCTCCATTATCAGAAGTCCTCTTCCTTTGAATGTGAGGTCATCATACCTCCGCATCTTTCAGCATATTGTTTCCTTTGGCTTTGATTTCAACTCAGAAATTCCCCTACAAACCTTCCTATATATGATATTTTTTCTTTGTGCTCTGATATTTACCTTTACTTGTTTTCACCAGAATGCTTTAGAAGTAAGAATTTTTACTGTTAGTGTCTAGAAATAAACTATTATATATTCTTCTCTCGTATCTAGATTCATACTATTTGTAGTAAACTAAATTCAGAAAAAAAAAAGAAAAAAAAACACCACCACCCCAACAAAAACAACAAAAACCCACCAAAACCCCAACAAAACAAATCAAAACAAAAAAAAAAAAACCAAACAAAAAAAAAACAAAAAAAAAAAAAAAAAAACCCAAAAAACTAAACCAAAACAAACCACAAAAAACACCCATGGGAACAAGAATACAAATCTTAGTCTTTCCCAGGTGCCTTTTGAAATGCTGTTGACAATGAGGATAGCAGCCTCCTGGATGGGCAACAACCTGATCCTGTGTTTGAAGGCTTGAGCCTTCCCAGCAAGCCTGAGCCTGTGGCAGCTTTCAACCTGCATGGCATATTGGATTGGGCTGTGGGTCCTTTTATAACTTTAGTATATAATGCAGCTCTGCCTCATGGAGGCTGCAGCAGAGTCCACCTCTGTGTCTGAGCAGTCAGGTTCTCAGAATATATGCATTTACTTTGCAAGGAAATTCTTTATCTCCTCAAATCTCTACTACATGTCACAACTTTGGTAACGAAAGTAACATTTTTCCACTTTTATTTTTGCCTCAGTAAGCATTTTGGTCCTCTTTCTTAGCGTATGATCACTGTGAGGATATCTCTTTGCAGTTATTTTTGAAGATATCTCATATTTCCTCCTGGTTTCTGATAGGGAGAAATATATAATGGGAGTTTGTAGAAAATTTGATTCATTGCTGTGTTACTCTGCCTAAAGCCGCTCTAACTCTGTCCAGCAAAATGGAATTGGACTGATTCCTGGGAAAACTGCTGGTATAAGAGTCATGTGAAACTAGGGTAGTGCAGTAATACATCAGACTTGTTCTCTTTTTTATTGTTTTCCTGCATTGATGTTGATGCTGCTTCTAGTGGTGCACTTAGTAACTCCTGCCATTCTGAATGCTGTCATTGTAGATTTCCTGGGTGCCTACAATGAAACTTTGAGCAGTCATCTAGTGAAATGCATTGTGATTTGTTATTTGCATGGCATTTAACTGTGCCTTCGTAAGCTTCAGTAATGCAATGGAGACCAACACTTTCTGGTGGGCAGCACACTGTATAGCATGCTGTATCCAACTGCTAAAGAAAAGGAGTCAATATCTAACTGTAGGGGACTTCCACTACAAAATAAGAAAGATAATTCTTACTTTTGCCTTGTGTGATTTCTAGCTTTCTGGGTGGTTGGGGTTTTTTTTTTTGTTTTTTTTTTTGTTTTTTTTTTGTGTTTATTTTCAAAAAGCACAAAGCACAGTCAATCTCAACAGTTGCTATGGGCAGTACCATCAACTTTGAACTTTTTAACTTAATTCTCTTGCCATTTCTGGTTTAGATAGTTTGTCTTTGTAGACATTCTGTTTTGTGAGGGTTTTACTACTTCAAATTACAGGAATAGAAGTGCTGGGAATGGAGTCATATTGACAAGTTCCCCAACATAACATACAAAGGATTAAGGCAAAGCTGTTAATTTTTTCTGCTTCCATTGATGCAAATTGGAATCATCATGATGCTGGCATTTAACGACATTGTTCTGTAGCTATTTATAAACGAGATCTCATTTAAATTTAGAACACAAAACCTTCCTGGGTGGAAAACTGCCATCTTGTGTATCCACACGCAGTGCAGTGCAAGGGATCCCATCTGATTGCTGTCAATATTGCTGCTGCCATACAGACAGCAGTAATGGAACATGAGCTGTCCCTAGGGCTCAGTTCTGTACCCTTGTCACTTCTGAACCTGTGCCCTCAGCAGCATGTGGATTTTTACAGAGACTATGTGTTTAAATGTTTTAGTGTTCATCAGGAGTTATGGGGCCTCTGCTGTTTATACTGAGGTACATCAGAGCTCTGAGGGGTGCTTCCCAGCTACACCCAGGCAGCACCTTGGGGTGCATGGAGGATGCCCATCTTTTTCTTTCCTCTTCTCTTCTCTTCTCTTCTCTTCTCTTCTCTTCTCTTCTCTTCTCTTCTCTTCTCTTCTCTTCTCCTGCCAGCCCTCTCGTTCTGCGCCTGGAAAGCCAGCTGTGCCAAGGAGAGGTGGGCATGTGAGGAGCACTGGGTCTTTTCCAAGCCAGCACTGCAGTTTTGGTGTAACTTAGGGAATCTTAGTGTAACTTTTGGTGTAACTTAGGTAATCTTTGCCTGGCTGCCAGTGATGGAAACATAGCCTAAAATGTAAGAGCTGATGCTTTGGTGCAAAGTCACAGAGAGGAAATACTGTTATTAAGTAGGACTATTTGTAGCCCAAACAGTCATTTCCTCTCAATTTGTGGAAAGTCTCACTAAAGTATGTAAGACTTGAAGTCCTGAATTCAGCTCGGCTTTTGCTATTCCAAATTCTTGTCATTTGCTAAAAGTAGTGATCTTCATCCATGTAGAGCAGACAATCCTTACACTTACCATGACTTTTCAAGGATATAATAAAAAGCATCCAACAAATTCCTGTTTGTCCTAGTAGTTGCCACTTTTATCTAAATTGAGATAAGGAAGAGTACATTTATGAAGATTTATGACAGATCTTTGTCTAATCTGTAATTTCAGAATGCTAGAGGCACTTATCACTGTCAGTTTCAAAGCACCTCACATTTGCAAACAGTGCTTCATAAAAATTGCTTGAAATGGTGTTTTGCCCCAAATAAAAGATAAAGGAATCAGAAAAATCAAGTTATCCAGGCATTTTGAGCCACATTTGTTCCATGTGGGAGAGATGTCTTGTCCCAAGTCTAAACCTAAGTATCAGGTATTAAGTAATTGATATTCAACAGTGGTTACATGAAAAGAGTACGGTTACATGAATCACAATAATTTGACCACCTTAGATTAACAAATTACTGCCTGCCAACGAAGCAGCACTAATGTGCCATGTAAAAGTCACGAAGATGATTTTTTTACAGCCAGTGCAAGTTTATTATAATTATTCTTGGAAAATGCAATAAAAAACCTACATTAATATTCAACTTCTGTTGACATTATATCTACTTGAAGTCTTAAGACATCAAAAATTGCCTATGTGTAAATCCATAATATCAGTCTGTCCTTTTTCTTTAAGTAAATTCTAGCTGTATATGAGAGTTCAAATGGCAGAATCTGCTGTTTGCATTATTGCAAAATGGGTTTTCTACCTTTTGACTGTGGCAGTTGTAGACATATTGCATTTGTAAAATGATAAGGATGATAAGAACAAAAAAACCTCCTCATTTTCATGCTTGGAAGCAGTTTTCAGGAGACAGGGATGTGCTCTAACTCTACCACTAGTAAGCATTTTTTGTTTGTTCAGTATTGGAAAGGAATATAACTACTGGTATTTCTGAAAATTATATACTTGCACTGCTGTAATTGACTTTGCTATGGATGCTTGCAGTGGACATAGTGGATACTCCTATTTTCAGGTTTTTATGTGCATTTGAAACACTCTAAAGCTAGTATGGCAGAACCTAAGTTCAAAGTCAAGAATTCAATACCTGTCTGAACAAACAGAACATCTGGTGAAATCTTGCACTACAGGGATCAGTTATATAATTTCTATTAATTCAGTGGACCCAGGACTTTACCTCAAACTTCAGAAACTGTACAGAGGATAGGTGTAACTTCTACTTTACTAAACATATTCCAAGTTATCTACTTCACTGGCTGGTCATTTGTATAGCTGCTAGTTCATTAATCAGCAAGTGATAATAAACTGTGAAGACTTTGAAAGACCTGAAAACTTCTTTCTAACTCTGGAACACCACAAATATCTCCTTAGTTTCAGCCTCTCTCTTTAGAGTGTCACACCACAAATTCATATCTTTGCCAGAAGTGCAGGCTTTTGGACTGTTGAAATATGCCTCTGGCACTGATGTCTGCAGACGATGTTCAGATACTGCTTGCTTTGAACCATTTTTCTTTTGGAAGGAGGTTTCCTTTGGTTTAAGTGACATGCCACAAAGGTCTAAGGGCTTAGCTTCAGGATCTGTCTACATCCATCCAGTTTTATGATGTCTTCATAGTTCATTACGAAGTCCTTCTTTTCAAGAACAGATGTGGAGATGAAGGCAGATGGTGAGATGTGATGTTCAGCACAGCTTGAGTCACAGTGCAGCAGTGTCTCCTTGCACTTCTGTCTGCTCACATTTCAATAATTGGAAACAGGACTTTATCATTCCAAAATGTGGTAAACCTTCTTCCTGAAAATCTGCTGACAAGTCATGAAAAGGTCTTCCCACCCTTTGTCACAGGTAGGAGTAGGAGCTTCAGAAAAAGTTCATTAGAGAAGCCCTGTTGTTGAACCCTGAAATGTAGAAAGGTGCCCTTTGCATTCTTAACTTATTCTGAGAGAAGAGCCTGGGTCAAATCAGCCACAAATTGTCAATTGTTTAAGGAAACTTGTCCTGCAGGATTAAAGATGGTAAATCGGATATATTTTTATAAAATGAATTCTTTATCATGACAAATGATCAGACAAAAGATCTCAATCAGAATTATTTACCTCTCAGTATAAAAGCTGAAACTAATAGTAGTGTATAGGATATTGTAGTATAGGGCACTATATCAAAGCAATTTTATCAAAGCAGTTATACTAAATCTACCAAAAAGAAACCATTATATTAAGTAGAGATTGATGTAACTCGCCCAGTCAGATAAAGTCTAACATGACTGGAAAAAGTGAAACTTTATACCTATCTTTAAAAAGGGTAGAAAGGAGGACCCAGGGAACTATCAACCTGTCAGCCTGGAAAGATCTTGGAACAGATCCCTCCTAGATGCTGTGCTAAGGAACCTGGAGAACAGGGAGGTGACTGGGGACAGCCAGCACAGCTTCACAAGGGCAAGTCCTGCCTGACCAACCTAGTGGCCTTCTATGATGAAGTGACTACATCAGTGGACAAAGGAAGAGCTACAGATTTATTTATTCTTTTAACTGAACTTCTGTAAAGCCTTTGACACAGTCCCTCACAACATCCTTCTCTAAACTGGAGAGAGACGGATTTGATGGGTGGACAGTTGACTGGATAAGGAATTGGTCAGACAGCTGTATCCAGAGGACAGTGGTCTATGGCTCAGAGTCCCAATTACCATCAGAGGTCTGAATTTGGACCAGTGTTACTTAATATCTTCATAACTGACATAGGCAAAGTGATTGAGTGCACCCTCAGCAAATTTGTGGATGTCACCAAGCAAAGTGGTGCTGTTGACATACCTCAAGGACAGGATGTCATCCAGAGGGACGTGGACAAGCTCAAGAAGTAGGCCTATGGGAATCTCATGGGGTTTAACAAGACCAAATGCAAGGTGCTTCACTTTTGAGCAACCTGGTCTAGTGAAAGGTGCCTCTGCTCATGGCAAGAGGGTTGGAAATAGATGATCTTTAAGTCCCCTTCCAACCCAAGCCATTCTACAATTCTATTATTTAATGACAATTTTAGTTGTAGACATGTAGACAGGGAAGACAGGTCATCCCCTTTTGTCTGCAGCACGCCTCCATGCCTAAGCAGCAAAACCATTGGCTTCCATCAGTTTTTTATACATGTTCTGGAGGAGTTTGATCGTCAGGGTCTATTAGCTTTGTGGCTTGGAGATTGCATCCAGTATTCATTCCTCGTTTCTAAGTCCATAATCTGAAGCACTACTTTGGAGTTTGAGACATAAAAAAATACCCCAGCCATATCTGTGCGGTAGTAAAACCAGTGGAAGGGTAGGGCATGGGGAAGGAGATTTTACATAAGGTGGAAAAATAGCCCCATAGTGATGTCAGTTATATGGACAGTACATCCAGTGAGGGAGGGAAAAGAAAATAGGGCAGCTGTAACCAGTGAAAGTAGCTTACTGACTATTGTCAAAGCCTGTAAAAGAAGGTGGAATGATGGGCAGCCAGATTTGTTGAAACATGTTAGTTACAGACCCAGAGCAGGATGGGGAACCCAGCAGTACAGTGAAACTGAGGGGAGAAAGCATGTACAAAGTTAAATAATAATAAACAGAAATGAGAGCTGTTTTGCTGAAGTCAAGTAGTAGCAGGGGTTAATAGCAATGAGGGTGAAACAAAAGTTTCAGAAAATAGAAACGAAGTTCATCCATTTTATAGTGAAGTTACTAAATTGTCATGTTCAGAGATGGGGCGTGGGCAAAAATGGTGGGTTTCCCTAGGAACAAATGGGCTCCTGATGGCCACCAATATAAACCAAGCTTGCATGACCACTGCTCATCTTACCTTTCAGTTGAGCTTCTGTGGGCTTGCCTGAATTCTGCTTTAAGTGAAAGAGCATTTTAGATGAGCAAAATTAGACTGAGGACCAGCCTTTCCAGGGAGTCCCGGTAGTAGGATTTATTTCACTGATCTGAAGTTTAAGTGAGAGCACCGTCTGTTTTTAAAGACTAATGAGTCTCCTTCAGTGTGTCTGGTCCAAAGTAAACCAATAAACTTTGCCTGGTGGTGCTGGGAACAGGGCAGGCACTCCTGGAAGAGAGTATATCTGAATGTTCTACACCTGCTTTGGAGGGGATCAACTTTCTCTGAGAGGGGTTTATTTTTTCTCTCTGGGTGTAGAAAAAACCCTGAAATACTGACATTAATGAGGGCTGTAGTTCAGGTCCAAACTGAGACATTCAAGAAGATGCCAACAGGAGCAAGTGCCTGGGCACCTGTGAGAGCCAGTGGAGAAGCCAGGAAGTAAATATGCCCAGTGGAGCAGAGGCTGCTGTTCAGATGGCCAGAACTGTTGGCTGCTCATGGTGAGATGACTCTCCTTCTCTCCCCGTTGTAGACACTGACACTGACTAGGTCTTGAATGATTACAAAGGGAATACAGGAACCCCAAGTTAGGCGTCTGAATCAAGAACTGTAATCCAGCCTAACTTCTAAGTTACAGAAGCAAATTAAAGTGAATTTAGGCATAGAAGAACAATAAAAGCCTTTTTTTTTTTATTCCTAGCTCAGGATTTTACTTCTGCAAGGTTTAGGTCTTCTCATTTCCCTGCTTTTACCATAACATTTGCCTTCAACGTTTCATTGCATTTCCATTGAATTAAAAATGTGCCTATAACTACAAAAGGGGGGAAAAAAATAGTAACAGAACAAAGTCTGTATTTTCACGTGTTGAGGTGAAAGTATGAATTACATTGAAATCAGCAGACATTCTTTTGCATATTCATTTTTAAAATTTCCACAGACTTGAAACTTGTCAATTGTTACTCTGAATACATCTTCCCTTGGATGGTTTGCCTACATGCTCTGCTAGCAGGGAGGAGATTTTCCTTCTTTTGTCCTAGCATACATTCTGGTAACTGAATGAATGATATAGGCAATTGGCAGTCTTTTCCTCTGCTTAAATATTGACTTATTACTTGAATCTGGAGCTTGGTCTGAGAATTGGGCCCCACTCTTGCAAAAGATGTATGTGTATTCTCTACATTTAGTGACATGAATAGTTCCACTGAGATCTGGGAGTACATTGCAGCGTACAAATTAAAGAGCTATAAATCTTTGCAAGATGAGGCTGTAGCAAGAAAAAATTAACTAAATGCTTATAGTGGATCAAAAGTAGACATATGTTAGCTTGCTAAGTTTGTAAGATCTGTCTGATGTATTGATACTCTTACATGAAGGAATTTAATGTGTTTGAATTAATGAACCATCATGCTCTATCATTTGTCTAATATAAATAATTTGGATTTTTTTTTCTCCTGTCTTTTAAGATCCATTTGTCAGTAATGAAAACTTTAAGGTGAATAAACAGTACTAATTTAAAAAAAGTTATAATTTGTTATGCATTCAGTTACTTTGCTCAAGTCCTCACACAGATGAAATGCATTTATGTGTGTACAGAATAGTTTTCTACAAAGTTTGAGAACTGTCCTTACTTGCCCATGCATCAGTGCTTCTACTCTCAATATGGTTTAATTGCTCTTTGGGTCTTGGTAGGAAACTCTGAAATAACCAACTTTTCTATAAGATTGCTGTCAGCTTGAATTTTACATTTGAAAAGTTGCTGGGATCTTATTGCTTTTTAAAAATTATTTTTATTTTTGTTAGAAGTACTAGCTCTACTGGTTGTCAAAAGCATTATTTGTAAAACCTGTTAAAATGCCCAGCCATGTGCAAAGTCTGAAGTGACTCATGTGTCCCACAGTTTCACTTGTGATAATGTACTATAATACAAACTGAAAAGCTAAATTTTTCAGGGTGATGTACTGCCTTTGGAGCTTTTCCTCAGTCTGTATAGACTTAATTACAAAATTCCCCCACCACCCCTGTAAACATTCATGGACAGGGAACAATCAAGAAAGAGACTGAAACTTTGAAATGCTTTGTGTACACATATCTGTTACAATTTTGTGCCAGCCAGAGAGCTGATAGATGCAAGAAACAGAATGGAGAATCTATACCATAGAAAATCACCTGAAAGAGCTTTACCACCTGTGTGTTCTGTCAGGGGATGCTACTGCAGGAATAGTTGCTGGATGCTTTTGCAGGAGTTGCTGTTCCTGTCAGCTCTTGGTACAGGCATTTATCATCCTTCTACCTTGTCTCTAAGCAAGCAGCATGGATTCTGGCTTCATTGTATGGTTAAACATACAACGTTTATAGCATCACTTTGCTAGCAATTTTTTTGCCCTTCAGTTCATCTTGTATTTCCTTTGACTTGTTTTACAATAGACTTATATTTTCTTGAACTGATATAGTGAAAAAATCAAATTTCAAGCTCTTCAGAGGCAGGACACTTGCAGAAACCTGCTTCTTCTCTTGAATTGTTATCACTAATACACAAAAAATATGTTTTTTTGTTGAATCTTTATCATTAAGGTTTTTTTTTTTTCTCTTGGAAATTCTTCTTAGTAGCAATTAGATGAGGAATAAGAAGTTGCACTAGCAGTATAATGTCCCTTTTAAAAATTTGTATCCTTGGTTTAATGCTGTGGGTTTTTCTGTTCATCCTAACACAAAAAGGTGAATTAAATACATACCAAAAACTCCATTTATTATAGAAAACTTTGAGATAAGTTTTAGATTTAGTTTTAATTTAGATATTGTCATATTTAGTCATTGGTCAACAAGTTGTTGCCTTAGATAAGTAAAAGAACAAGCTGTGGAAGCAGCATGTGCCAAGAAATTGTAATGATGTTTTCCTCATGGGGATTTTAGAACTTGTTTGATAACCTTTTACTGCAGTACATGGACTCAGAGCCTTCCCTCAGGTTCTAATGGGAAGATCCCACATCCAGGTCTACCTACCTCCCATTCAACCTTCCAGCATCTCATTTCAGCTTTTACTTCCACACTAAAGTTAATCATCAGTCCCCTGGATAATACAATGGGATTTGACACAAAATGGTAGTTGTCCTACAGTAGTCTCCTTCAGTTTCAGTGTCTTTTTTGATGCCTGGAGCCGTGGAGGAAGATGCCAGCCCATGAGGATGGCACTCTACTACAACTGTATTTACCAATAAGGATGCCTGTATTACCCTTTCCAATTAGTCACTCTTGGAGACATGTCTTTTTTAGTGAAACGGAGGGGATTTGCATGTAGAGGGAGCCTATAAATATTCTTTAATAGATGTGGTGCTGAAGAATTTGAGTTCTTCAGTAATTTGTCAAAACACATTGAATGAAGTGAGGTGTGAGATCTTTTTTTTTTTTTTTTTTGCTGTAGCAATGACTTATTTGCTCTGGGAAGGAAGCTGGGCACCTTTAGACAGAATTGTGTCTCCCTCTCTGCTGCTTTATTTGATATATGTTAAAATAAGAAAAATTGGTTTTAACCAGATGTATCTTGGCTGTCACAACTATGCTAGCTGTGCTAGTGAAATACAGCTTCCATGAGCCATTTGGTTTACCAGTACCTATAATTTAAAAGATACTTTCCTCTCTTCCCTGTTATTTCTCCTGTGCGTAATGTTTTCAGCCTTTTTCATTTCAGTCCCACTTAATTCATTAGCAACATCTAGAAAGATGTTATCTTCTGATAACTCTCTTGAACAGGCTCTCACATCTCTGCTGTTTTTCCCCAGCTATGATGGGTAATATTGAATCTCTTTATGAAGAGGAGATGCTGCACCACTAAGCACAGATCCTCCCTTCTCTGGTGTCCTGTGGGATAGTTAATTTCTCTCTTCAGCCAGATATGAGAGGGAGAAGGGCTTGTTCCTTTTCCCTATCCATACTGACTGTTTCTCAACACAATGCTCATTAAAACTCCCTTTGTCCGACCACTTTTCTAAACCCAACATCCTTTATAAAAGAGTGGAGGAGGTCTCACTTCCAGTAGGGTGAGGTATATCCCCAGTTCCCAGATCCAGCTGACTGAGGGATGATCTGGTAGCCCAGGATTGCAGCTTTAGTTCCTTTAATGGTCTGTGCTAATACAGAATTATTGGAAAGATACTGGACAACTACCACTGCTGAAGTAGTATTTGGCTACAGGAATACATTCCCTCAGTGATTTGTTTTTGGAAACATAAGGCATACGGGAGCACCACTGTTCTCATGTAAAATCTAATAACTGTCATCGCACAAAATGTGTGCAGCAAACTGTGGCCTTTTTGTAATTCTTCTCCCAAACACTTGGCAAGTAATTCTAAAAGAAAAAAAAAAAAAAAAACAAAACCACAAAAGTGTGTAAATATAAAGCATATCTTTATAGAGTAAATTTTAGTATTTTTTGACTGTGGCACTAATGAGACAATATAAGCAGTAAGAGAAATAATATTATAATAAATCATGTTAATGAAACTGCATGAAACAAGCTTGCATTTGAAAAATACCAATTTTTTTCACAACCGAAATTTCACTCAATTTGGTACTTAATATTTTTTCCCCTGAGGCTATTCTGTGGAATTTGTATTTGAAGTTGTTAGGATGGAGAAATGAAGTAGGATCTGAGTTGAATAGGTCTTTTGAAAGGACTTGCTGCTTTGAATTCAGTTCTTATGCAGTGTGTGGTGATTCTAGACTGTTTTTATTACCTCAATACTGTTTGAAACCCATTTTTTAAAAAGATAATGGAAAAAACAATGTTTAGATGGATTGTGTGGAAGGTTCCCATCCTTCCTCAATGGTTCAGCAAGTATGATGAATGGACATAACTACTTCATGCAGTCTTAAAATGGATGATGTAGAATTGGTTTGGATCTCTGTTTTCATTGAATGTCTGTACCCTGTGGAATTTTTATTTTTTTTAACAGATTTATTGAGTCATGTATTATTTTGTTTCTTTGTGGGAAATGAGCATATTTGTATTATTGTCACAGATAACTTGCTATCAAAATAATCTCACACTTCTGCAGAATTGGCAGGGGGAGTTTTGGAAGGGTGTGAGTTTGGAATTGAAACTGTTATTTGCTGGCATGTTCAGCTTTATACCAGAATTATACTTTTCAGGGTTTTTTTTTTTTGTGTGTGCATGTGTACATAGTTTCAAGTAACATGACGTGTTAAATCTGTGGTGTGTGTCTCTTGGCAGCTACTGTAAAAATTTAGCCCAGCGGCACTGCCCTCATCTCAGCCAGTCTGTCAGTGGAGTTCAGCAATCTCACAGGATGAGCACTAGCAACCTGTTTCCAGGGTGTCTTGTAATTTGTTACAG
This sequence comes from Onychostruthus taczanowskii, assembly GCF_017590055.1. Lineage (NCBI taxonomy): Eukaryota > Metazoa > Chordata > Aves > Passeriformes > Passeridae > Onychostruthus > Onychostruthus taczanowskii. The sequence continues at coordinate 5,755,319 of NW_024505561.1, read as the reverse complement.
CTCAATAAATCTCTGTGTGAGCAGTAAAATCTGTGCTGTAAATCCGTCCATGCAATCAGCTAAGCCTTGCATTTAGAGCGAAGGATAGTTCTGGGCTTTGCAGTGTCTGTGTGTGCAGGGCTGGTTGGGCCTTCCCACTTTCTTTCCCAGTGGTTAGGTTTGGATCTCTGCCCCAAAGCCTCTTGGGTCCTGTCATTTATCAGGTCATATATCTTAGTGAGATCACTAAGCAATAAAGAAGAGGTCCTGTAAGCGAGGGAATTAATTCAGTCTGATTTTTTTTGTACATATTATTAATAAAGTTGTCAAGAATTCTAACTGTGAAAGAACTAAAATGTATAAAAGTGAAACTCTGTTAGGTGAAGATGTAAGGGAAATTGTTAGTGCTTTCTACATTGATACACCATTGTCTTTAGAATTCTTTAGTCTGCTGCCTTCTGTAATTACTGGTCAAATGCTTGGACAAATAATTAAGAAAAATAACTATTGTAAAGTATAACACTTCTTGAATTTAACTACTTTTAATGAAAAGATGTTTGTTCCTGTGAGATCTATGCTAGAAGGAGTAAATACAAAAGACTGAACTCTAAAGATTAACATTATTGATATGACAGAATTTGCCTTTTCAGTAGCGAATAAGGAACATGTCTGAAGGTAACTTAGAAGAATTGGTAAAATCGTGTTATCTTCAGACACACAGAGAAGCCTTATGCTTACAAAACCAGTGGAAATCTAATCTTCCTCTTAAGATCTGACTGTCATTATGCCTAAAATGTTCCTTTTTGTAGAGAGGGTGTTGTAAGCATAACACTTTCACACTGACAGGGGATGGTGTGTCTCCCCAAAAACTGAGCTTTGTGTTTCAAAGGGATGTTTTGAACACCTACATTTGCATCTCCTGTGAAAATGATTTAAAAGACAATGAGAGCCTTCTCTAGGATTAGAGAAGACATTTCCCCTTTTCTTGCTCTGTTGGACCCAGGAGTATCAGAAATTAGTTAGCTCCCAGGTAGAGTGAAAAGCAAGTGAAGCTAATGGTTCAAAACAAATCTGTGGTTTAGAAATCAGGAAAGGAGAGGAAGGTCAGTAAGGAGATAAAGAAAAGAAGCAATATCAGAGTATCACAACATGCAATGCAAGGTAAAATGATAAGTTTTAAGATTATTTTAGATTGTGCCCTCTTTTTTTTTTTTTTTTTTTTTTGTTTTTTTTTTTTTTTTTTTTTTTTTTTTTTTTTTTTTTTTTTTTCATCTAGGAGGGAGGAACAAATCAATTTGTGCCCACAATAATAAGAAAGAGTATGGACTCATTTCCAAATTATTATACAAAACTGAAATTCTTCTGAGTCCCATGTAAAGGAAATTGAGGCCTGTAATCTCCTGTTGGAGATGCATGGTGTTCTTGGGAATATAGACATGTGTTTGTAGTAAGCGTGGAGGATCTTTAAGGAAATTAGAGAAAACCCATATTTAAACTCAAGGTGGATACCCAACCAAGTGCCACAGTATGTATTTTTTACACTACCAATTTGAAATTTAAATGAGTAACAGTTTCACATATGTAAGTTAGAGCCTTTTTTCAGAAGGCTGTTGCAATACAAACAGCATATGGCTTGTGCCCCTTGTCACCTTTGTTCTGGAAGTGACTGCTTGACACCGACAGTTACAGTGACCGAGGGATATAAGATCTCTTGAAGTCTGTCACCTTGTGCTAAACTGAGGTCCCAGTGACTCTGGAGGGTTCTGTAAACTCTCTTATTTGGGCAAGGGTAAGTGAAAATAAGCTCTATTATGAATCAGCATTTCTGGAGTCTTTAGTTCTTTGAGGCAAAAATTAAGTTATGGTTGTAGGAAGAAATTTCTGTGTTGGCATTATTTACAGAGGCAGAAGACATTCAAGCATTTTTGGTTTTAGGTTCATTCTTGTAGCATGGGAGGCTGGTGCATAATCTGAGCAAAGTTTTAGATTGCACAGGATTTTATCTATTTTTGAGGTATATCTTCAAGCAATGTCAGATGAATTCATATGAATTTTACCATTAATAGGGCTTAGAGCCAAAAGTCCTTCTCAGTTATTTATTGTACTAAGCTTGGTATCCTGACCTAGCTCCTTTATAAATACTCTTGTGTTTACAAGTCAATGATGTGGTTTCCCCAGCTTTTCTCCTTGAAGACTGAGCATCTTCAGTGTGACTTTGACTTCTGGCATGCATTCCCAGATTTGCCTTTTATTGTAATTCCAATTGTCTCTATCAAAACCAAAACAATGCCCTACTCTTAAACTGGTTAGGGTTTTGATGAAAGTTTTTTTAAATAAATGGGAGCTTTAAAATTTTTATATTTATTATTTTATGCTTTCTGAAGTACTTCAAAGGGGCTGTTTCAACCTAGTTAATCTAAATTCAAACCAGTGCTTCTGTGGTGAGACACAACACATGGAAACAGCACAGTTTCTTTTTTTTTTTTTTTTTTTGGTTGATAGTTTTTTGGTTTTTTCTTTCTTTTAGAAGTAACCAAGTTTGTTGGTTTTCTTTTTCCTCTGCCCCTCAGATGTTCATATTTTGTATTTGGTTGGTTTTTCCTTACTAAAGAAGGAAAAAAAAAAAAAACAACCTGCTAAGCATATGTTGTAAAACCTCTGCCAGATGCATGAAATAGTCAAGAATAAGAATAGGGTAAAAGAAGAAATCCTTTTAACCGTTGAAACTGCTAAATCTATCCTTACAGAGACTTCTCACAGTGTGGCTACAAGGCTTTTGCTTGAGCACATTAACCCCAAGGCTATCCTTGCTGTGAATCAGTTTAGAAGAGGCAGAAAAGAAATTAAGAAAGGCAGAAAAGTTTTGCGCTTGTTTTGTGGTCTGAAACATGGGTTGAGCTGGATGATATGTCAACACCCAGTCTTAATGTTTTGATTTTCAGTTTCCTAAATATTTTTCTTGCAATTATGCTTGATTATTTTATACTTGTAACTCTACTGTCAGCAGTGATAAAAGATAAAATTTGCCCATTTTATATGATTATTTCCTGGAAGTGGTAGCAATGGTCTTAGGGAACAGGACCTAAAAGTCAGTCTTTGGGGTATGGCCAGCTGTTGTGCAGCTGCATCAGTGCCTCCTCTGGCAGCGCTGCCTGCAGGACTTCAGGGGAGACAGGCTGCGTGGTGCAGCTCATTCCCAGCCTGACTCTGGTCCTTGGTCCACAGAGTGCATTGAGGCCAACACCAGCCCTGAAGGGAAAATACTTGAATTCTGGAGTTCAAGGAGACAATGTGCCCTTCCCTGCCTCTTGTTCCTTAGAAAGATGAGTTGTGGCACTGCTTGACGTACTGAAGTTGGGACTGCAGGTTCAAAGCTGATTTCAGAGTCGGAAGCTCCAAGGAATATGAGCTCATGTCTCTTGTTAATGGTATTTCCCACTGCTTAGTTTTTGATGACTTGCACTTGGAGTATGAATCTCTTGCTTTATGTCTAATTCTCCTTGGGTATTTTATGCTTGCTTTCAGTCTAGCTCTGAGTTTTCTATTCTGCTTTTTGAACGAGATCAAAAAAATTACACGTTATTTAGACATTGCCATTTAGCTATGCCGAATTTGAGACAGCTGTTTCTTTCAGTGGATTATTTTTTAAGTCCTTTTATAGATTCAGCACAGACATTTTTAAGTTTTGATCTTCTGATGTCTGGTGTTAGAATATTCTCAGCCACTCTGTACATTTAGTAGCAATAAATTATCTTGAGAGGTTTATGGGAGAGTGAAAAATTGAGTCTGCATCCAAGGCTAGGACTTTAATCATGGACTCTTTCTTGTGGCATATGGTTTTCTGTGTTGCTCTGCTTGTTCAACTGATGTGTGTCAGAGCACTACTTTGCAATTAAGCAGGATTCTTCATGTTGTGTATGTGAAACCAGGACTGGCTATCTATTTAGCCAATCTGGTTGCATCAGTAGTCTAACTATAAGGATAAACTAAAAAGCAATAGTTACATGACAGTATTTATGTACAAGATTATCCAAATTATTTTAATTATTTTCATCACGAACTAGTGCCCTGCCAAAGTGGTTTTTAGCTTTTTGTGGGTGCAGTTTATTTTTACAGCTGATTAAAACTAACTGTGAGTCTAACACCTCACCTGCACCCTCAGGGAGTTGCAGCTTCAGTCCCCTTTGCACTTGTAGCAGCATGCAGATGAGTCATATTGATTTCCCTTGTGGGTAATTAACTAATGAAAGCATGGGATCTAGGGTTTCATTAGATCACCAGCCTTATCCTATTTGCCCTCCATCCCATTTGCTCAGGTGTCCATCAGGCCCGGAGTCTCAGCTGAAAACTGGCATATCAGAGTAACTCATAGAATTAACATGGGTTCATGGGTTGCTGCTTTTTTTTTTTTTTTTTTTTTTTTTAAATTTCAGAACGTGTGACTGCCTTATGTCAGTCACGAAATGTACAATATTTTTGAGACCATAATCCAAAATTACAGTGTGTTTCTACTGCATATGCATAGTTTTAGCTCAGCTTTCTAAGAAGATTTGATCTCATGTTCTGTGAATATTAATAAGTGTCCTGTGACAATTGCATCTTTAATGGTAACACTTTGAATCTGGTAGAACCCCCTATATTTGTAGAAAGTAGTGGGAACCTTTGATTGACAGGCTTTTTCCTTCAGACCTTCCTTCTCCTGGACAGTATCCTTAAAATACTGGGAAGCCTGTATATTAAATGGCTTACAGCTTCCACCTGAGAAAATGCAACTGAATCCAATAAAGATGATCTAAGGCCATCTGAACGAACAAAGGAAAAGGTCTCAACAAGCAATTAGGCATATTTTGCTGTATCACAAGGTAAAAGGTCCTTCACTGCAGTGTGAAGAAAGCTGCTTTTTGTTAGAAGGATTGGAGATAAACTTTATTTAGGATGCAAATTCAAAAGAAGTTAGACATCTTAACCACGTGGCTACTGAAACTGTTCTCTCTAAAGTGTGAAGACCAGATGCTTTTCTTTCTAAGAATGTCAAAAAGAAACATGACTATTAGCATCTTTCATAAAATGAGTCTTTATTTTTTGTTGTTTTTTTAAAATTATTGGTAACCTTCTTTTCAACTTTTGTTCAATCCCAAAAGGGAATGGGTCCTGATTATACTTTCACTTGTACTAGTGCAAATATTTAAATCAAAATATCTTATCTACAAGAAAACAAATACTTCTTTTATGTAGTGATCATCTGCATGTGATGCTGAAGGTATATAGTAAAGCACCTATTGTATCGATAATAAAATGATAAAATCTAGTTAGTTATATGGTAGATGTACTGCCACTCTGAAAACAAGCACTGAAAATGTTTTGCCACTGTAATTGCTTTTTCTTCTTTGTTACAGAGAAGGGACTACTGGTTAACTTTATCATTCTCTCCTGCTTAATAATGGATTTGCTTTTAGCTTGTTTTTATGAAACTTTATATTCCAGGGATAATGACTAGAAAGTAGCACATCGTGAGATCAGGGTAATTAGTAGTATGGTTAAAAGTTCAATGTCTTCTACAACCTCTGGACATTTTCTTTCCTGAGTCAGACTCAGCTGGCAGTGAATAATGTTTTTCTAAATGATTTATTGCATTACTGATGGAATGAAATGTGCTTTGACTGTGTGACTTTTGGGAAGTGGCATGATTATGGTTAAGTAAAAACTAAAGAAAAAAAACAGGGGCTAGTGGAGAGGTAAGAGAAGAACTGTCTCCAGATTCCAGTACTGCATCGTTCTTTGAAGATAAACTTTTCAGGGCTGATACTTATCACCCCCCACTAACCTGTATGCTTTAAATTTAATTTGTATTTTTAATTGTATTTTAAATTTAAATGTATTTTTAAATTATATGAGACATTGAAGCTTTGTGTGATATTTGGGAGAAATAGCAGTTTTATATCTTGGCCTAGGCTATACCAGAAGGGATGGAAAATAATTGCAAATCTTTCCCACACCCCAAACATTTTGTCATCAGTTCCCGAATATTTATTTTCAGCTCTACTTCCAAAAGAAAGCCCTGTGTACGGTCCTTTGTTCCTACATCTTCTAATGAGAGCCTTGGACTGGCACAAACACTTGAGCAGTAAACAGAGATGGAGAATTTCTTCAGGTTACAAATAATCTGGTGGGACTGACAGGTCCAGGTTAAACCACGTGAAGTGTTCTCTGCTACAAGTACTTAATTAAATTTCATTTAAACTATTAACAGTCAAGAAAAAAATAAGCAAAAACTCCCTTGATACACAGGTCCTATGATAATTCCTGGTTCGTAAAAGTCTCTTTACAAAGATCCTGACAGGAATCTTTCTTTACTGAATTGCTGCATCATCAATGTGAAAATGAAGCCTTTTCCCAGCTGCTTTAAAATGTCAGGAAATTGTTGGCAGGTACGCCAAAGAGCTGAAGCACTCTACTTTTCTTTCTCTCAGCAGGTTGCCAGCATTGAGGACTGTTGGGGAGGAAGTTTCTCTAGGTAGTAAAAAATATAATAATAAAGTTCCTGAAGACTGCTCTCTCTGACACAGAAATGTTCCTTTTTGCTCTGTTTTGGTGACAGAAATAAAAAGGAAGAAAGCGAAGGGTTCTAGTAATCCATTTACTGAAAAAGTCAAACTGATAAATACCCACATCATGGATAGTAACTTTCCCCTCATACTTTTGCACAAAAGTGAAGCCTATGATGCCTCTTGCTTCTCCTGCTTAACTGTAGGAGAGCAGATCTGTGGTGTGCTGGCAGCTTTTCTCAGTAGTGCAAGTTCTACATCAGGTCCTTGTATGAATACAGCTGACTGTCTTTTTATTTCTTGAGGACTGTAGTTGCATATTTAAATTTTGCCTGTATAGTAGGGAAGCAGGATTTTCCGTAGTTTCCACCTGTTTTTCCTCTTGCTTGACAGTCTTTGGAAAAACAGTCAAACCTATTTTTTATTTTTTTTGTTTGATTTTGATTCTGAGAGTGTGCTAGTCCTCTCCTTGGTTATGGATTAATTTGGGTGTATGCAATTATGTTTAAGCTTCTTCCAGATGCCAGCAGTAAAGGTGACCAAGTTCAGGCTTGCTAGAGCTCTTCTAAACTTTAAATCCAGGTGGCAAAGAGCTTTTCTCAAAGCTGCCTGTGCTCATTTTTGGTACTAGGAGTTAAAACAGATCCTCTTTGAGTGTCTCACTTTCATTTGAACCTAATTAATGTATTCATTAATGTACAGAAATAGGAAAAGAAAAACTATTTAGTTGAAAGGTAAAGTAGGAGAAAGTGGAACGTAAGGAAACATCAACCAAATATATAATTAAAAAAAGACAAATGTCACATACTCAGGAATATAGCTCACGTCATAGATACAATAACTAAATTCTTTGGTCTCATTGAATCACAAAATAAATAAACCTCTTTGGCAGGTTCTTGGCAGTTAAAGGCAGCATCCCACGCTTTCCTTCCCACTCTTTGTGCTCCTGCACCACCAATCACCACTGAAGGTGCAACAGGCATTTGTGAATTTTTGCAATATTTATGAAGTTTTGCAGTATTCCTAATCTGGCTCCCACAGACTTATTCCAGAAAAGGTATTAAAATAAATAGATAGAAACAAGAAGAATATTTATTTCTCCTCTGGACATAGTGTCTAATCAGTGCCCTTTGATGGGAGGGCAGATCCTTTATGAGCTTGAACTGGAGGTTGGTTTGGCAGTCTGGCTTGTCCTGCAGAGTCCCCCCACCAGCTGATTATGTTGTGCAGTAAGTGCTCTTATATGATGATACTACACGAACTTGCAGGTTGAAGTTTTTCAGCAGTGGAATAGACTCATCATCCTCTTTTTCCTTTGATTACAGCAAAAAAAGGATTGAATTGTCTCGGATCAAGGTGACCCACTTGTCTTTTCCTGTCCTCTTGCAGCAGTCTGCAGTATTGCACGTTCAGTCAGAGCTAGAATGCCTAGTGGTACTACAAAATATCCTGTGCAGCTCTAGGTTACCCTCAGACGCATGCAAACTAGTGCCAGTGAGATGATTACTTCCTCCTAGAGGGAGAGCCTCATTCAGTCCCCCTATAATTTGTAGCACCAGACCTCACACAGATCAGAAGTGATCCCTATTTTGATCTATAAAAAGGATTGCAGATCCAGGCTTCTCTCTGAGGCTGTTTAGGATTTTTGAAGTTTCCTGAGAAATGTCCTTGAAACTAAAGGGACAAAGTTTTCCTTTAACGTTTCCCTTCCTGCTTTAAGGAACAGTGGCAAGTGTGCTGTGAAAGCAAATAATTTCTTCTGAGCACACTGTAAAGGAAAATGGTGCAGAAAAATAGTCTGTAAAAAACAGTGTGTTTTCAGTCTATAAATAAAGTTTTTCGTGGGGGAAATAGAAAAACACGTCTCATGATTCCATGAGACAAAGAAGAAAATAATCTCATGGCCTTGTTTGCTAAATTAAAAAAAAAAAAAAAAAAAAAGGTTGGTAGAAACAGAACTGGGGGTCAAATCTATGTATGGATTTGGGGGATTGCTTCCTGACCTGCTGCTGCTTTAGTAATTTCACGTAATTTATTTCAACATAAATAGCTTCTCCTCCTGGATGAAGTCTCATTTCTTGCACAGTTCCTTTTTCTTAACACTTTAATCAAACTAATTGTGACAAGCAGTGTATTTGTATAAATATTTAAATGTGAAGCATGAGGATTGAATTATTTATTCTGCAAATGTAAGCTTAATGTAACTATCTTTGGAAACCATCTCATTCTCATATGGTTGTGGAGTTTGGTCATGCAAGCTCTCCTTTCAGTTCCATGTTTAATGTTGCAAATAGCTCAAATAAATTATATTATTTGCATAAAAGCTAAACAAGTTGCCAGAAGAAACAAAACACAGGAGGTACCTTGGTTTAGCACACGCAAAAACTAGTTGTCTTTCTAAATTCAACCATCAAGGGACCCTAGATTCCTGAAAATGGGTTAACCAAGACACAGATGATGTCATTCATTGTCCAATCTTGTCTCATGCATGAAGAGGCATATGTTCTGGCCAGATTTTTCTCTTGTCTGATTTTGTGACTTGCAGTACTTCTGCACCACCCCTTTCTGGGGGGCAGCAGAGCTGTATGCAATAGTGCATCCCACTGCATAGAGGAGTTATTGCTCTTTAGGGGAAAAAAGCAGTGCTCAAGATGAAAAAGATACCACGGCACAAACCACACCACAACCCAGTCAGTGGGTGACTGGTAGAGTCTCTTGCTTGACTGCATGCATTAAAGCGTGCAGAAATATTAGCAGTGCAGAAATATTTCTTCCTTGCACTTTCCACCCCAAGACTGGGATCAGCTGGCCCCAGCTGCTGCTGTCCCAGCAGCAGAGATTGTACTCCAGCTGCTCGCTCCCCTGGGCTTCAGCCACTGAGCCAAGAGCTGTTTCAGCAGCCATGCTTCAGAAGAGAGGCAAGGAGGAAGAGACCAGAGAGCAGGTTTGGGAGGGGGACTAGAGTTGGTGGCATAGATACAAATCATTATTTGGCATGCTTGTGCTCATGTTCATTAGGCACTGCAGCAATAGGATCAGTATCTCTAGGCTCTACCTTGTGCCTCCTTATCTTACACTTCTAATTTACTGGGATCAGAGCAAAAAACCTCAAGGGTATTAGTGAGTGAGCTGGAACTAGTTAACTAGTTAAGAGTATACTCCAAGCTCAGACAGAGCAGCAGAGAAAGGATTTCCCAGCCTTGTCCCTCCAGCTCCCCATGTATTCTTAATTTAAAAGGTATGGAAGCATTTTCTTAGGGGAGAATGTTCACCTCCTGCTGATGGTCCCTGGTGCTGATATCATCTGCAGCATGTTTGGGGAATGCTTTTACTTTCTCACTTCTTAGCTGTAGAATAGAGCAGCAGCAAAAATAATTCTCTTCTGCTACTGAAAACACCTTATTATGAAGAATTTCTTGTTTAAATAATTCAGGATGTCAGCACTATTTCAGACAGGTTTACTGGTTGATGTTAACATTGGCAGTTTTCAGTGGGAGGTGAAGTATAATCCCAAGGAATTATGCTACAGAAACAGAGGGCAGACACCAATCCCTTCTGAGCTGCTTTTTCATAACGTTTATTTTTATTTTCTCTGATAAGATTTGCACTTATTCTCAGCTATCTTGATAAGAGACCTAGACAAACCAAGGTATCTGAGCACAGCTGGTTGTGAGACTGCAGTTTTATTTACAAGCAGCCAGGATTTGCTACAATCTTACTGTTTGAACCCTAGAAACCTGCCCTAGTGCCTTACTCAGATGAAGTACTGAAGGCAGGAATTATTTCTAATTAGCTCTTGCTCCAATATCTCACTTGTCTCTATCAAAAACCATCAAATTTTATCAAAATCAAGCATGTCTCCCAGCTTTTGACAGGGTTTCCTAGGACCTAGTTTATTTTTGAAAATGAGACAAATCTCTCTTGGAGTATTTCAGAGTTCAGGCTATTTCTTCAATATGTGAGGAACCTAGGCACATGTGTTTGTGTTAGGGTACACTGACGCAATGCCTTTCTGGCTCATGTGCTTTTGGTGGAGAGGAGGCTTTTTCACAAGATGTCAAAACTCTAAAAAATTGAGGGGAATAAAGTTTCAAAACATTTTTGTGATTTTTTAAAAATTTTTTTAAAATTTTTAATCCGGCTCTGCCTATGTCCTTCAGATGATTTTATTATCTGAAAAGAAATGGTGTGACTATTTCTAGAGTTGCTTCTGTCTTGATGACATAATTTACTCAGTTTAGCAGAACTGCAGAAGTCTAAATTAAAAAAACACTGTGCTCTGGTGATAGAGCTAAATCAACAAGTGTTTTCAGTGAAGCATTGCTACTCTTTTTTTCTCCAAGGTTTCTTTTTCTGGCAGGGTGTCGGCAGGGGAGTGAGAGATATTCAATCAGATATTCAATCAGATATTCAATCAGATATTCAATCAGATCAGAGCACAGCTAAAATTTTACTACATTACAGTTTTGGAAGGCCTTCATTTCTGTCTGCCATGGGTGCTGATCATTTCCATTAGAACTGATTTTCCTACAAAGATGCCAGTTTTAATTGTGCTTTTATCACATGTAAAAAAATCCAACTCAGTCTCGGCGATTACCTTCTCTGAAAGGAAATGTTTCCGCCACGTGTTGTGAGAGGATGTTTTACAACACCCACAGCAGCATTTTGGGGATGTTGAGAGAGCATGAGCATGTACTGAGCACCCCGTACAGAAGGCGGCAGCAAGAAGGGCGTTGGCAGCTCCTGGCCAAAGCTTTCTGAAGCCCTGTCAGTTTTTCTTTTCTCATTAGAGCCAAAGACAGGGGCCTCCTCACCAGGACAGAGCAAAACCTCTGGGCTCCGCCCTCTTATTTGTTTCTGCTCCTTTGCAGGTATAACACAGCCAAATAGCCTCCTTATGGTTTTTTTTCCTTAAACAATTAACTTTTTCTGCCATTCAGTTCTTTTCTAGCTGAAAATATTTTCATTAAGAATGTATAGAAATTAGATATTTGTCTTGTATGATGGGACAAGGAAACCACTGCAAAACTCTTCAACCCAAAGCTACATGGTGAAAAGGAAAGTATTCTGCTGGATCCTGATCCTGTGCCTTTCCAATTGACAGCAGAATTTTGGCCATACTGCTGAAGTAATAGAATTTACTTGAAGATCTCAGTTACTTAAAAAGAAAACCCAACAAACCAACTGATATTTCTGCTTAATTTTTGCCAAAATTTTAGATAGATACCCTACAAAGAAATTGTTCCAAACTAAGCCAGTATTACTCTTCTTTTAAAGAACTATAAAATTAAATAATAGATCTGAAAGTACAAAGGTCATTTTGATGGCTTCCAGAAGAAAACTTTGCCTGACCAATAAGCCTGTTTATGCAACATCTTTCTCCTCTGGGCTGCAGCTTGTCTCAAGCCACTTACAAATTATGGATGCCCAGAGCAGCAGTCTGTGGATTTTCTCACTTCTTTTATCTCGCTTCTTGAAACTGCTAACTTGGGCTGGGTCTGGAGATGCATGAATGATGATTGACACACATTTTTCAATGGGAAGGAGGAGATTAGAAAAATATGACACAAGCTTTGGAGGGCATAGCTCTTGTAGGCTGTGTGCTTCTATCCTCCTGTCTGTTTTTAGCTCAGTTCAGTGACAGTCCCTTGAGGGAACGAATCTTCTTACTTGTATAAAAATGAGAATAGTTTTGTATCGCGTCATTTAAAAAAAATTGTTTAGTCTTACATTATTATATTTTCCTTTTGTGTTGTATATTTAATCTCATGACAAAAAAATATAAAATTCTTTGCTGCTAGAAGCCCAACTGATAAATGAGTTTAGTGAGGGAATTTCAATATGGATTTTCTTTTAGAACAAATTGGCTTTTCAAGCTTTCTCTAGAGTAAGGAAATAATTCCATAGTACAACAACACACTCTATTACATCAAAAAGAAATCTGTAAGCTACCATGTTATGAGAAATTAAACCTAATGTGAAGGTGACAAGGCAAATGTGGTTGCTTTTGTAATAGATGAAGCTTATATACCATTATATGCCATGACATTATGATTGCTTATGTTAAAGGAAATTATACTAATGGAAAAATGTCGCAGGAAACCCTGAAAACAGGCAGGGCTTTTGGGGGAGAATGAAGGAAACTGGAAAATAAACTAAGCCAATGTTTAGGGATTGTTGGTAAACAGCAGTTGTCTTACTCAGATGTTAATATTTTCTTCATCATAGCAAGAATACATCATCTTTTCTTGAAGCACTGTTGGGACACTTCACTGTCTTATATGGCAGCTTGCGAAATTGCAAGATTGAGTTCTTTATGCTATGTTGGTATATTATGTGACTGTTTCTCAAATGGTAAAATTGACAGTCAGACATTAGTGTCTGGTCCAGGCTATTTATTTATCTTGCAAGTGTTAAACCAGCATATACCTGTCAAATCTTCCAGAATATTTCAGATTTTTGAAAAAATCATAAGTGCACTGAAATTCTGAAAGACTGTTTTATTTTCCTAAAAGTAGATGGAAAATAACAAAGTTCTGAAATTTAAAGTACTTATTTATACGCAGTGTTGTTAGTGTACATTTCAATAATTTAATAGAATATATTCTATGTACAGGTGATAGCTGATGTGACTGACATTACCCAGACTCTTAAGGAATATTAAATAATGAGAATAAATTAATTTAGGAAGAGAAGAGTGAGTGACTGGAGCAGTTAGATGCTAGTAAAGATTATGTGCATAGCAAGTAGTTCAGTTAGCATATGAGTCCTGATATATCAGAATTTCTGCACAGATATAAGTTTGAATTATGAAGTTATTAAGCATGATGGAGAAAAGACAGAAATAATGAATTGTTTTGCTTTAAGGAAAGCTGTAAAACATGAGAGCACTAGTGCCACTTTACCTATTTGACAGTCAGAGGGAAAGTTAAACCTCAGCTAAAAAACAGAGAGTATTTTTCTACCTGCATATTTGGTAATTTATACTGAAGATGTTCTGAAAAACTAACCACAAAATTCTGAGTCAGTGACAAGATAAAAAAAATTCTGATACTAATGATGCATATTTGACATCTGGAAAATGCAATGGGTCAGTACATTTTGTTTCCTTTTAAAGTAAGAATAGTGTGATAGAGAATGCTGCAACCAGGTTAGTTTGTTATCAGAGCTTGAAGACACCACAGGGGATGCAGTGACTAAGATATCAGAGGATGAAATTTACTTGAGTCAGTGAGCATAATTTTATGAAGAATGGGACCTGTCACAAAAACCTCAGTGATACCATGTCATGCAGATATGACAATGCTGCCTGCTGACAGTATTTCAGAGTTTTGGTAAGGCTCTTGATTCAGTATCACCTGTAGTTGGATTTTAACAGTCCCTTGATGCAATGGTTCAGTCCCCTTATTAAGACTTGTAATTTAATGAGCCTTCTTAAAAATATAATGGGTATTTTCTACATTGCTTAAACTCATCATTGTAACCTCAGCTAGTTTTCCTTTAATGACAGAGTTTAATTTTGAGGCCCCTGAGGCAGAGAAACAGAAGCTTCAAAAACTTGGAGTCTTTCTGCTTTTAATCAACATTTTTTGAAAGCCTGAAGTTGATGGATTATATTTTATATCAATTTGTAATTGAATATTAAAGGGAAAGAATTTAAGGCTTTGCAACGTTTCAGTATTATGTTAGATGATATTGATATAACTGGTAATAGCTATTAGACATTTTATGGAAATCAGTTCTTAGTCTCAGTTTTGCACTCTGGTAAAAACTTCCTGTTAGATATTAAGTCAACCAGGTATCTTAAGTGAAGACTTATTTAAGACTGTCTTCTATTTGTCAAAATGCCTGTTATATTGATTTATCTTTCATTGCAAACTGCAAGAGTTGACATTTGGATGGACTTTGTCAAGTGAACACTCTTAACATCCTTGGTGTGTTGACACAAGTGGTTTGACTGTGAATGGAGGAAAAGCAGTACAGAGGAGAACATCCTTCCCTTCCTTACAGGAAAAGCCCTCAGAGATCAGGAAGTGACACTGAGTGCTTCAGTCTTGGTGTTTTCCCACACACTGAACCACTGCCTGGGAGCCTGGATGATCAACTATTCACAAAAACTTTGCAAGTTTTTGGTATAAGATTGAACGTGGGAGAATAAAATGGAAACATACTTTACATGACTTATTAACTGGTTCAGACACATTAATTTGTAGGACACTGCTCTGTACATTTATCTGAAAAAACCCATAGATTAATGTAGACAAAACCAAAGTTTTTCTCAGCATTTTCTGTACAAGAGCAGCCTATGGTATTCCTTTTATCCATGCATCAATCATTGAATATTTTTATTTTACATCCATACTAGAATATTTTTATTTTACATACATACATATGTATGCTTAGGAGCTGCATAAGAATCAGTATAGATTCTTGTTTATAGTACACCAGCTAGCAGGATTTATAAAGGTCTGTCTGATCCGTGTTGATTTGTAAAACAGTGACTTTACTCTGTCATGCTGCTTAGTCTTCAAGGTGTTACTATCCTATACAAAAGGTAAAACCAGATTTCAGGATAGTGACATGATTCAGTAATGTGTCTGTTATTTAATTGTTTGACATTCTAGCTTGCCTTTTTATTGACAAGTTTTAAGATTTAATAAAGAAACCTCCTGTGGACCACCACAGATTCTTAAAACAACATGATGCTAAAGAATAACAGTAGGAAGACAACAACCCTTATTAAAACTGAACAAGAACATTGCACCAACATTTGTGATCTGTGATATAAGAACGTCTTACCCTTTGCTCACTGAAAACAGAAAGTTTCAACAGTGCTATCTAATGTGCAGCAGAGATTTCTTGAATATGAAATGTCATCTCTGACAGTCACACTTCAGAGAAGAAAGATCTATTAAAATATTTTGAGTGATTTGCTAAGTAAAATTTCTCATTAAACCCACAGCAATGGAAACATGGTTATTTACCTCCTCTTTCATTCTTTTGTTTTTAATTTCTAGTATTTGGTAAACATCTGAAATAAATTTGATAAAATCAAGGTAGATTGGAAAATGTCACCTTGCTTGTCCTGAAATGTGGATCTTACCATCTGGGGCTCCTTGAGGGAGCCTATGCTCTGAAAGAGGCTCTCCCAAGCAGGTCCAGAGTGCCAGAATAGCTTTTGTCAGCTGCCTGCCTGCCTCTGTCATGTTTTCTTGAAATGCTTGAGTCAGTCAGAGGGTGAGAGAAAGAAGTGACTCACGAATCTCACCTCAAGCACAGTCCTTTGGAGAGATTAGGGCACCCTGGTGTCATCCACAGCCCCTGAGGCTGACAGGCATCTTTTGGCCTCTGCTCCTCAAACATTCATGTTCTTTAACTTACAGAGATTTCTCAGGAGATGATGCTACTTAATACACTCAGATGTTGTGTGAAGGTGCATATATTTATCTATTTTAAATATGTGATGTAATAACAATTGAATTCCAGAATGCATTTCTGTTTCAAACTACTCAATGTTAAATTCAGAATGTCATTGGAATATGTAGATTCTTTGTATGATTTTTAAAACTTCTAGTTTGTAAGGATCTTTTTCTTTTCTCAGGATGCAATTAGTGTACAAAACTAAAGAGCAATGTATGTATAAAAAAATAACCCAATCTAGTTAAAATGTGTGTCTTTAAAATATTTCTAGAAAGAGTTAGCAGTGAATGTTCTCCTGGAATTCAGTACTAATCATTCAGTTGGGAAAAATTAGATATCTCTGACTTGCAACCAGGTGCAGCCTAGTTGTAACACCTGTTTGGCAGGAGAGGCTAGCACAGCTCCCTCAGAGTACAATATACCTGAGGAGATTTTTACTTCAGAAAAAAATATGGGAAGGGCGCTCTCTTTCAACCTCCTTGCTTGTATTCAGGACCTCACTTACTCTCTTGACGAAAAAACGGATCGATATTTTAACTCTGTAAAGGGATTGAAATGAATTCTAGTTCCCCTTACACATCACCAGAATAGCTCTTCAAATAATGCCCATTATTTCTGAGTAAAAACAATATTATGGTGCACAGGGTTAGTGCTCCATCCAGTCCAAATTTCGTTGCTATAAGCTTCTCCACTTCTCTTCTTGGGTAACTGATTAACTGTGTCTTTGCCATAAAAATTTATAGTATCTTCTTTCTTCCATTCTGACATTTGTGGCAGAGCAAATTTACCCACTCCAAAACTCCGAATTCATCCTTTGCACCTGTATTTAAGGGATTTAATGTCTGCAAGCTGGAAAGCCAATATTAGCTTGGTTACTGTGGTAACAGACTCATTTTCAGCAGCCTGTAATGAATGCTGCTAGAAGCAGCACTGCTATTCTTGAATTTTATTTATGTAAATGTGTTTTAAACACCTTTCTCCCACATCATATCTCCTGCTAATAATCTCCAAGTATGAAGGTACTGGTATTTGAGGCTGTGTGATGGTACATTTGGGTAAAATAAACTCAGATGCTTTTGCTGAACTCTGGCCTGTCACCCCAGTTAATACCATACTGAATGTCTACCCTCGGAACTGGGTACCTCAGTGAGGCTTCCCTTCTCTTGTCTGTTTTACAAAAACTTGTAGATTAAAAAGCCTTGTGGCCTCTTGATTTTTATCCACACTTTTTGAGAGACCAAGGAATCCTGTCCATCAATGCCTTTGAAACTGGGCATGTATCTCAGTTTAATAATTATGCTGGTGGAGATGAAAACATTGTTCCCTGGATTTCTTGTAAAGTTATAAAAACTCTTTAAATTATATCACAAAAAGCCTGTATGAAAAAAACCCAAGAATATATTAAAAAGGATTGCTCATCATTATAAAGCTGCCAGTATCTTTATGGAATGCTTTTGTTTTCACTTTCAGTGCTTAGCTCTCTTTGGAGTTAAATTTTCACAAATTTCACAAAAGTTTACACATGCCAAAACACAGAGACGATATTCTGTAGGCATAACCACCTTGAAACAAAAACCAAATATGTTAGTAACAAGAGAAAAAATTAGTATATCACTTAAAATAAGGCTAAAAAATATCATTATATTTATTGACCATTAGGCCTTTTTTAGAGACAGCAATTTATTTTAACTACTAAACAGCTGAATAAGGGGAATAAAACCAGCATAATTGTCAGTGTCATAATTACTTTCCAATATGGGAACAATCCTTAAGTGATTTATACAAAGATTACAGAAAGTTAATTATGAGAGTGTGATGTAGGAATGAAATAGAAATGCCTGCATTAAATTAGTTCATTGTTCAGAAGAACTTTGGAGGATGTTCCCTACCCCGTAACCAGTAACGTCCCCATGAACTCAGAATGACACAAGCCTAGCCCTGAGGCAGAGGGAGGTTGGGCTGATATGATGGTTCACCACAATTGCTCAATCTTTAAGTGACAAACCTACCAGCAGAGTTAGTAGCACCACTGTATTTTCCCTGCCTGCTGTGAAAAATGCTTTCTATAACTTGGGAGGATTATCACTGAAGTGTTTCTCCCTTTTGTATGTTGTCTCCTCTGACTGCACCTGAAAAGAAGCTATGAGAAAATATATAAAAAAGATGTTTGAGCACGGGGTCTCCAGGGTCAGTCCCAGCTCACCTTCTGTCTTTCACATTGCAGTACTTCTCTGAGAGTTTGTAACCACAGTAGGAGGGAAGGACCAAAGCAGCAACAGCTGTATCAGAGTATTGCTTATCACCAGTATGATACTTAGCAAATTCAGGTTTTCTATTCAGTACAGGGATGGGGTTTTTTCACTCTCTTGCTTCTCTCCTGGAAATCACTAGTAACCTTTCTTCCCACTTGCTGCTCCACTTAAGAGTTTATAATGTGTTAGTTTTACCAGAACCATGAAGGCCATTCAAACAAAATTGAGTCCCTGTTTTTTATTCTGCAATTGTAGTCTGTATTTTAAAGCAATGTTAGACATTTGCTAGAAACAAGGATTAGACATCTTATTCTGTAACAGCATCTAACTTTCTCCCTTCTGAGATTCACATTTTAAATTTTTGAGTTGAAAGGTAAATATACTTACCAAAGAGTCTTTTTCTTAGATGGGAGGACTAATCCTAGAGAAACAAATTGTCAAAAATTCCTCAGCTGCTTTATGTTGTGCACGTGTGGATTACTAAGGCTAAAGTGCTGTTATGTTCAGCTTTCTTCCAGAAGGTGATGCTTGCTGTGGACAAGAACACGAGTGCAGTGATTTGGTACTGCTGGCACTGCAGCACACAGGGTTCATTGGAGAGAGAATGATCTGCGGTAGCTCCTGTGCCTCTAGGGTAGTGCTCGTACACATGCTCTGCAAAGTACCACCGCCTACTGGCTCAAACAACTTTTAAAATTCATAGGATAGTGTACAGGGATCTGGTTTTTTAATTTACAGCAGAGAATTATGGGTGTCAGCCCTGGAGGGCCAGCAAAGCTCCGTGATAAATTACTGGTGAGAGCAGAGGCCTTATGTGCATATGGAGAGCAGGAGAAAACGCATCAGCAGTGCTTTCTCTTGGGGGGATCAGTGAAAAGACACAGGGTGAACAGATGTCTCTGGCTTCTGCAGGCTTTTGCTAAGTTCCTCAGTTGGACCGTTCGGGACTGAATCTGCTCACAGACCTTGGCACAAAGCAGCCTGTGCCAGAGCCAGCCTGTGCTCACTCTCCTTTGTGCTTCTTCGCTGGCCAGGAGGGGCCAAATCCTGCCTGGCAGGAGGCACCAGGAGCTACAGCTTCTGTCTTTCTGCTGTTCCAATTCATTTTTGTTTCACTGATCATGCTGCTGTCTGCACTCATGACACAGATCATGTAAAGCTGTGACAGAATCATGGGAAGTGATGCCCAGGAATGATTTCCCATGCCCAGAGGTAGAGGGGCTGGAGCAGGGCAGACTCCAGAGCTGTATCACTGCTTCTTTATTGAGGCTAGGTTTGGTTCACATTCAAAATCTTAAATTTTACCAGGAGACAGAGCACAGTCCAACCTTGTTCTGCTGCTTTCGTGGCCTTGCCAGACTGCATAGTATTGCATATAAAAAGCTAAAAACCTGCATTTAATATGTGATTCCTCAGATAAACTATTTGAAAGCACTGCTCACCATCTATTCAACTTTGCAACTGCTGCCAAGTTGAATAGATGGTGAGGTTCATGTTGTAAATTATGCTGTTCTTCTACTCAAAACAGAGATTTCCATCAGGATGTGAAGGGAATAGGGAGTTGTTTAAATATTCTGAAACATTTTAAATTTGTAACAATCTTAAAAATACTGTGCTTTAGGGAGTGTAAATATCTGGAAGGGATAATGAAAATGTTGGTGGTAAATGTGTTTGAAAATTATGGATTTGAGTACAATCTTGTGTGTAGCTATTGGAGGTTATCATGTGAGTAATATGATCTTGATGTGGAATCAGGATAGGGAAAAAGAAGGTAAGGATACTTCCCCTTACCTGTGTCCATTAATGAAATATTTATTACTATTAATAGGCTATCTCTATTTCCCTCCTTCCATCCACAGAAAAGTACTTCAGGGAACAGTTAAAGGCATTTAACTCCCCTTTGTGTGTTGTTTAGCAATAAATTAGTTAATTTTTCCAATACCTGTGTCAGTCAACTATTTTAAGTCCAAATCCAAAGCTCAGTCAAAGCATCTCAGCTTCTTTTCTTTGAGAAGAGAATGAAGGGGGAGGCTTCTTCCTTGCTAATAAAATTTTAAAAAGAGAATGTAGCTGTTTTCTCATTTCAAACCCGCAAGTCACTACTGAGAATGAAGTAATTTGGTAGTACTGGTATAATGAGTAAGGGAAAAATTGATAGTGTTGCAGAGGTTTCCTTGGGTCTTTGATAGTAAGAGGGCATGGAGTCTGGTACTTTTGTGGGGTTCTGTTTGTTTGTTGTTTTGATTTTTCTTACTTATTTTTAGCTAGTATTGCTAGCATCTGTGTAGCACTGAAATCCATTTTTGCCACTGCTCTATGAGGATGACCTCAGTCAGGAGTGGCCTGTAAAATTCTTCCCGTGTCTCTTGCAGTCATGTCTCCAGCTGCACACTGCAGATATCAGCATAGACCTCCTCTTTATTTAGTATGTTTTTTATTTAAATTATTGGCATAATTTATTCCTGGGTACCCTTACTTCAAGAAAGTGGTCTTGGGTGACCACTGGTCGGTCACCACTCCTCCAAAAACGCACCAACAGTGAATCCTGCAGGACTACCTAGCTGGGCACATTTAGTGTGTGGGCACTGTATCACAAGAGCAATATGAGTTTCACCGCAAGACTGTGAGGCACTGGGACATGCTTACAGCTTCTAGACAGAGATGGAGGAGTAAGAGGAGTAGCCATAGAGCTCCTAATGACATATTGCAGAACAGTGCAATATGAAAGCTGCAATTACTTCTGTGTGCTGGTAAGAAATCCTCATGAGTATCTGGTTCCTGCAACATCCAGGGCCCTTTGTCTCCAGTGACATATCTGTTGTCCTGGCCGCTCAGGGTCACATGAAACTTCCTCTAATAGACACTAAAGCATTTCTCTGCCCAGCAGAATGAATTGTGCAGGCAGCAGAGTTTTCTCATGAAACCTCATTGTGTTACAGAAGCCTGTGGCATAACTAACACCAGCCCATTGCAAATTGCAGGAACATCTGTAATATTTAAATTCAAATACCATTTGATGTCAAATTTTCAAGGGAATGAAAAAAGTTACCAGCTTTCAATATTAACAGTTTCTTGTATTTCTCTCTTTTCCTGATGAAGAATTCCATCATAATAACACAGAACCACCATGCATTTTATTTAAACAACTGAGAGCACAAATTTGTAATCAGTGAGAATAAAGTTTAAAACGTCAGCAGTAAGACCTCCACTGCAAAAACTGTCTACTGAAAAAAATGAGAAATTGTATTTTTTTATGGTGAAGCCCTCTTTTGCTCATGTTCCAGGTTTTCTGGATGATAAAGCAGTATGTATTTATAAGACAGTAATAACCCTCTATTCAATGGCAGGATATACTTGAAGAAAAAGATAATTTATTATTAATGCATTTTCTAATGAGCTGTAGGCCATAGGGAAATTGAGCCTAGAAATGTGAACAATTGATAAAAGACTATTGTATTTTCTCTAACATAGGAGAAAAATGAAAAATGTATGTAAAAGACACGAAAATGGAACTAGTTTAAAAATAGGGTGATTTTATTTGAAGGCATTTGCTTTCTCCCTCTGCTGTTTATTTTATTTTAGGATGCGTTCCACAGTTTTCACCCTCACCTTCTGGAACTTGTATATCTCTTTAAAGCAAATTGTTGTAAAGCATATTTAGTGTCTCGAGTATTAATACCAAGCTACATTATTCATTGAAATTTCTACTAGCATGCAGTAAGTGGTTTAAAGGAATGCTACCTCAAATAAAATCTGCTCATTTAAAAATAGCACGTCTTGAGCACCTGATTTTGTTGCATTTTGATCAGGTTTTGTCATCTTGGGGGGTTTTTTGTTTGTTGTCTTTTCTTTTGAGAGAAAAGAAGCATCTATGGCCAGCCAATTGTGAAGAGCTGCAAAGCTCTCCATGTGCAGACATTTCTCTAAAGCTCATTTGGATGTGTTTGGATCCTTCCAGTATTGGTTTTGGTTCAGCATGCTGGCCAATTGAATGTACACATGGCAGTATCCATCTCAACCAGTGTTGTATTCTTTGTGACCAGGGGTTTTGTTTTGTTTGTTTGTTTGATTTTTTTTTGTTGTTGTTGTTGTTGTTTTGTTTTTAGTCATTTCTATTGAGCTGACTTGGTCTGTTTTGCTAAAAGCATCACTGACTTTTTCTATTCTAAAGAAAATAGATCTTGTGAACAGGGTCCTGATGGACCTTAAAATGTACTGGCATTTGATCAGCTGCAGGACACTCATTGCTGGCACACTGTGGGAGCATGATTGCCCTTCGTGCATGCTCCTCTTGCTTCCTGGTTCAGACTTGTGCTGAGAGGAGGAGGGAGAGGCAGGCTGAGGTCCTCTGTCCTTCCCTGCTGCCACACATGGCACCCAGGCTCATGCCATATAGCACAGTGATAGCTTCTGCAGAGACCAGAGCTGTGCGCTGTGCTCACTTTTTTTTCCTAGATGGGAATTTACTGTTTAGGATTGATTATCTTTATTATATTGATATGGTGATCTAAAGGCTGATATGTAGGCAGCAGTATGCAGGATGTTCAAATTTACTTGTTCAAACCAAAGGTCCATCCAGCTCTGTTTGCTATAACCCAGTAATACATAATTGGAAAACAGTAAGAACATGGTGAGCAGGTAGGGATGCTTTTCCCAGAAAGTAGTTTTCCACTAACAGGAACTTTAGGCACTTCCTGAGTCAGTAATTTGACTCAGAAATTTTGCCTGAGAGCTGGTCAAATCAATTTTCAACTCTGTTAATACCTTGATTCATCTACAGCATTCAGTGACAAAGAGCTTGACCCTGAGATTTTGTTTCTTTCATGCCTGTCCCCTCACAGCTTCAGCTGCTGTCAGAGTTCTCATGCATTTGCTCTCTTTGTATCTCCTCTGTGACACTTCTGAGTTTACAGGAAACTCTTATCCTCCCCAGTGACAGCAGTATTGCTCTCAATGTTGATCCTAGTTTGTGCTACACTTCTAGGTAAAACAATTAAAATGCTGGGGGTTTTTTTTCTGGCATTTCCCAATATTTTTCAACAGAATCTATTCTAAACTTTTACCTAAAATCCAAAATGTGTTATGGGAATGGAAGCAACCAATGTCTGAGTTTGGGGAAGTTTTTTTCCCCTTTCCTGTATCAACTGTTTCCTGGATCTGACTAATGCATTTTCTTTAAAAGAAAAAACACAAGCATCATCATATTCCACCAACCCTACCCAACCTGACCTCTACCCTCCCCTCCCCCCAGAATAAGAAAACTAGCTATCAATTCCAAGAAAATCTTCCTAAATTTCATTTTACTTGCATGGGACCTAAATTTTTGGCTGTACCATTAAGAAAAAATAAAATATTGGCTTTACTTTTATAGTTCTACATGTATGTGTGAGAGTGCATGAATAATAACAGGTTTTTTTTCAGCAGTTGCTATGGAAAACAATTTTGTGAGGTGAATCATACTTTGACTTTTGTTGAATAAAGTCATCCTACTTATTTTATAATAATTTTAATTACATGCATTTGTTGAAAATTAAAATGTTAAGAAGTAGTATGTATGTTGAAATGAATGCACTTAAAAGAAGTTGGGCTTTTTTGTGGTCCATTGGATGATTTGTGGCATTTTTGATGCCACTCTCTAAAAGAAAACTTCTTGTAGTATCATAGAATAGCAGGTTGGAAGGAACCTTACAGATCACCTGGTCCAAATTTCTTGGTGAAAGCACAGTCTAGATAAGATGGCCCAGGACCCTGTCCAGGCCAACCTTAAAAGTGCTCAATTCTGGGGAATCCAGCACTTCCCTAGGGAAAATGTTACAATGACTATTGTTCTCAATGTCAAAAATGTTCTTCTTCCATCCAGTTGGAATCTCCTCAGGGGTAAATTGCACCCATTCACCCTCAGCTTTTCCATGTGACTATTTGCGAAAAGGGAGTCTCCACCTCCCTTTTGGTCATCCTTTAAATAATGGAACATGGTAATAAGGTCTCCCCTAAGCATTTCTTTCTCAGGGATGAGCAACCTCGGCTCTCTCAGCCTTTCCTCATGTGGCAGGCTTTCCAGTCCTCTGATCATCCTTGGTGTAAAATCCTTTGACGTATAAGTGTATGTAGGAACAGTTGGGAGGGGTGGTTTCCCTGTCCGTAGGACATGTCAGAATTTAAATTCATTCTGTTCTGCAGCAGCTGAATGACTGGAGATGAGCTAACATGCACGTGCATATGTCTCAGAATAGCTAATCATCTAGTCAAGACCTAACTGCAATTTGTTTGCCATTTTACTATATTTAGTCATTGGACCAAAAAAAGCCTGGTAATCAAAATTCACTGGGGTATGGAGACCAAGGTTAAAAGGTTTTGCATCAAGTGGATTTTATATGGGGTCTCCATATACCAAGTGTTACACTTACTGGGGATGTGATTTAAATATTCCTTCTCCAGACTGCCTTTTTCCCACATTTTTTTGCGTTCCACTTCCCATTAAAAAAAAAAAAAAAAAAAAAAAAAAAAAAAATCCATTCTTGTGAAAAGTGAAAAATATATTCCAGCCAAATATTTAGATTTGCCAAATGATTATTTTGACGTCTTTTGACATCTGCTCCATATTTCTGTGTATTTAAAATTTAAGTTTTAAAAAGACAATATCACCCTTCACTTAATCACTTCATGAAGAAATTGCTGATAGGCTGCTTTTAGACCACTAAGTGAAATACACAGGTAGTAGAAGAAAACTCCTAATTTCTATTAACATTTCTGAACTGTAGCTAAAATAGTTTAAATAAACAGAAATAAGGAGTGGAAAGTCATCATAGCAGACTGGTGTTTTGCAAATCAATTTATGGTAAATAAACATTTAAGTCTTTATTAATTTTTTTTTTCATTCTCCATCAACTCCCTTTACTGATTTTAACATCAAATCTGATATATGTAACCTTTAGAGAAAGGACAAAGAGGCCCAAATCTGACATAGCTGTCTTCATACCTATTCCTTCCCCTACAAACAGTTTTTCTTTCAGAAGTTTTTTCATGAAAACCTTGACATTTGCAGCTGGAATTAAATATAAGAACTGTTAAAAGAAGGTCATATTCATTTTAGCCTGTTAATTCTTTTTTTTACCCATGTAGGTTATAACAAATTCAGTAAGTTTTCCAACTGGGAAATTTAAATTGTCCTAGCACTTGTGAAAAAGATAATGAAAGAACATGCATGTGAATAAAACAAGAAATTCCTGGCAGTATTAGATGGAGTTCAGGATCTGAACAGCAGAAAGCCTGTGACTTAATTTCATCTAAAGGTTAAACTAAATCCAGGTCTTGGAAAACATTAGTCTCTTAGTCCTGTACTTAGGTAATAACTGTTCTTCATCACCAGAAAAAATAAACAACCAAATGAATCACATGTAATTTAATTTCCATTTTAATCTTTTCACATTTTAGCCTTTTTTTTTCTTGCAATTTCTTCAGCATCCTTTTCCAAGTTTTAATTAGATGCAATTAAGAGATAACAACAAAAAATGTTGCCTCCATTATTTGCTACCTGTCTGGAATCTGAACATATTTGTATTCACCTGAATTATCTCTGTAAAAGTGCAGGATTCTTTTTCTACCCATCCCAAACCTATCAAGCCTTTTCTTTACAAGTACTAAAAACTACATATAATTTGTAAGGAATGACAAACTGAGACTGGAACTCTGAGCCTTATGCCTTCTAATTTCATGCCCTTCGTGATGTTCTTCGCTTTAATCTTGTTTCAGATAGTGCGCCTCTAGCTCATTAATTTTTCTCTTGTTAACAGGAGGAAAAACTTCTTGTGACAATTAGTGATGCATGGTTTCAAGTCTTCAAATAGGATATATCTCAGTGGTCTAATAGCAGTTGGATTTCTTGTCTCAGTATATTGCCGCCTTATTCTAATTTCTTGTTTCAGCACAAGCGGAAGTAAAAAAAAAAAAAAGAATTAGGCATTATAGAAATAAATAAGTGTAATGCACTGGATTTGCCTTTAAAATTTATGACGTTAAGCAGATACAATTACTTGCATCCAAGTTAATCCAATGATGCATGAGTTAGATTAACAGAATTTGTATTAGTTAATGATTTCCAGATTAATAGAATTTGTATTAATTAATCTGTATACAGGAAGAAGACGGAAGATTGTGCAAAGTAAATTACATTTTGCCTTTTTATGTTCTAGGGTTTTTTATTTCTGATATAATTTTTAAAGGTCATTGTTTTATGTGGACTGTCTAGCCAATAAAACTTTTTTATATTTGTAAGTGATTCAGCAGTGAGTATTATATATTACCTAATAACCTGAAAATAGCTGATCTTACAATTTACTGAATTTTATGAGTGTAGTGTGGGGTTCTTGTTTTTATTTCCAAATTAAATTTCTTCAACTGTAAGTAAATAAAAAGGAGTACTGGTGAGTTCTATTTGTTTTTTAACAGAAAAAGAATTTTATATATTGATCAGGATTGTTGCAATTTTATAGTAGTATCAATAACATATCTTCTCTTCCTGATTATTGAATCTTTCTCAGAGCTCTCTGAGAAAGAATGTTATGTGTCATAACATTCTGTAAATGTAATTGAAAAAGTACAATCGTTGTCTACCTTAGGGTGTTTTACAGGTGTCTTATTTTGCTAGTGCATTTAGAAGAAAACCAGAATAACTTCTTAGGCAACTCCATTAGTCTTAGCTATGCTTCTTATTCAGCTAGAAGAATTTAAAACTTTGGCTGTAGTGATAAATCCATAATACCACTGTGGAGCAAATTAAGTTGAGTGGGACAAAGTGTGGAAAATAACAAAAAGATGGTGAAGCAGCACAGAGGAGATGGAGTGTGTGCTTCGTTTCATCATTTTGATGGGTGGCTTTCCCCAGCACACACCTCACCTGAATCATAGTGGGTTAGTGGAGATGCGGCATTGAACCAAGCTGTAAGCATGTTCAGTGGAATACAATCTTAGTTTTTATCACTGGCATTATTTTGGGATTTCTTCGTGGGAAAAAGTGCCAAACCATTGGATATTGAAAATTGGTTTTATCAACCAAGAGCTGATAGAAAATTTGCAATTTCTAAAAGCACATCCAGAAACTACCTGAAAATGTTTTTTGTTTTTTTTTGTCTAAAATCTTAACCATTGTATTCTCATGAACAAAATCTGTTTTTATTACAAAGCTTAAAAAGTGTTTTCTGTGCCTTCTCACAGTAGCTGCATGACTCTATGACCTATGCAAGATTTGCCTCTGATTTTTCTCTTCTTTCTACTTTTTTATATATTATTGAATATAGATGAGTTTGAATGTAGATGCAAGTTTGAATTACCATAATTTTTCTTCATTCAGCACTATATACATTTAAATGAAGTGTTTAACTGCAAAATATTCCAATTACATGACCAAAAAAAGGGTCACAAGTGTTTTTAACAAGCTTTTTATAGTTTTCCTAAAAATGCTCTATCATTTCTCTTTAATAACTTGTACTGAGGTTGTTCCAAAGTTTTATTAACTAAAATTAATCCCCTTAAATACGTAAATTTTTGTTCCCGTGTTAAAATAGATATTTCACATCTATTGCTTGTAATCTCATACTGTATATATAGCAAGGCAAAGTTCTGAGGCAGTAAATTCCACAGATCAGTGCAGACAAAGGTATGCATGTTTACATACATAAATTTGGCTCGTGACATGGTTTGTGTTTTTCTGCCATCATGATGTGCGATTCTCCTGTTCTTGCACGTGGTCTTCTCCTCCCTGTTTCCTGAGCAGAGGCACCAGGCGAGGGGGTGTACGAAGCTGGGTGGATGCAGTCAAAGAGGAGGCTGGAGAGAGCACGGAACAGCCCCCACACTTTGCACAGCCCATCATCATTTCTGTTCTCTGGAATTTATCATTGGCACTTCCCTGGCCAGATAAGAGTGATTTATTCCAAACCCTTTTATCAATAGGGCATTTATTTTAGCATTTCCAAGTTTATCTGATATCAGAAACCATATCTCTACTTATCAGGGACAAAAGCATCAGTTAATGTGAAAATGTAAGCACCATGCTGGCAGTGCTGAATTTATAATATTGCTTACAGTGCTTTTCTGAATGATGTTACAAAACCCCACATGAATGGTGTATAAAAGACGCACTTGCTGTGGAAGACAAACAGTGATTTACTGCTGTGTGCGGCGGTGCCTTCACTCATTGTGGGGAATAGCTGCTTCTTGCGGTTTTCTGAAATGACGGAATGCATTTGAAATGTCTCAGACTTTAATGTTAAGGATAATAATAATAACAATATTGAGTCACAGGACTGAAGGTGGGAAATCTTAGAAATATAGAAAAAATTGCACACAGGAATTTCTGATATTACCTAGGCATTGAGACTTCTGTTTAAGTTCAGTATGTGTCGCTTTCTCCATAAACATTGCAGCTAATAAGTGTTTCTGAACAGATGGGTGCAATAAATAATAGTTGCAGTTTCAGAGAACCTGTTATACTTACCAAAGGTGTTCTCATGAAAACTTTATTTACAGGCTATAATTAACTTCCTGCCTTTTCAGGTTCGTTCTGCATACAAGTAACTGAAACAAAAAGCTTTGTTATTATTGTCTTCCTGCACTTTCTTCCCTCTTATTCACCTTAAAAAGTCATCAAAATTTTCACCTTTTTATGTTTCCTGTATTATTTGCAAAATGTTGCTATTTTGATTTTACTCAAATCTGATGAAGATCATTTTGTTTGGTAGTAGTTGTTAGGAATTTAAGAATACAATGACTGAGAAACTTGTGTAGAGTTTCACACTCTTACTATTGCAGGTAGCACAGCTATCCATTTTTAATTTTTTCCATGTCAGATAGTGATATTTTTTCTTCTTTTCTACTACTCTTCTGAGTAAGATGTTCCAAAATATCGCTAGTCTGGTATTTAAAATGTTGGGGGCTTTTTTCTCCACAATTCATTTGCTCCTCCATAACTTGCATTCATATATTCTTCAGCCAATTCTGTTGTAATTTTATCCTGAAGGAATGTTTAAAACTTCAAATACTTTTGAAGAGTCAAATTTTTCACAAAATCAAATCCTTGTTTACTGGAAGAGTAAATAAACTCTCAATTGATTTTAATTTAAAAATAAAGCCTCAAATTAATTTTTTATTTTGTCTTCAATACAAATGTTCAGGCTTCTCACCTTTAGGGTCCAATTCATGGTATAACACAGAGTTGCAGCCCCAAAACAAACCACATATCTGCTGTCCTTGCAATGATATCTAACTCAAATTTTTGCTTGAACATGAATGTCCTTTTTGAAGCATTTTGGCAGACCAAAGTTTTGAAGTCAGTGCTGCTATTTTGACGCAGCTTGCTGGGCATCTTCAGATTTGCCTTCCCCATTCTGGTTTCTAGGAGAGATCTAAAAACTGAAAAAATCCACATCAGTGGGAGGGGAGAAAGGAGAATAAGAAATAGGTTGGTGAGCTTAAACAGGAAGATGGAAAACCTGTAAAAGGACGGAAGGATGAAAGAGAAGGGGTTTATGAAGACAGCAACAATTACAAGTCATACCTACTCCCCATCACAAAAAATCCAGTGAAAACTGAGTAAAGCGTTTTTTTATGTGATTTATCTGGTACCATTTGTTGTGATCAACAAATACTTGTTAACAAAGATGCTATTCCTGCATATCTATTAACTCTTCATCGCTGCAGAGGGGAAAAATCCTGATAGTGTTGTGCATAGCAGCTTTGTCCAAGATTTAGCTGATGCTCATGGGTCTGATTTCTGTTGTCCTAGTGCCTCTTGCTGCTTTTTCACCTGACCCTAAGTACCATCAGGGCAAATTGCAGAGGGAGATAAACCTTCTGATAACTCCTGGTCCATCAAGAGGCTGGAGATGTGGACAAAAAATTACTGGAGCTCTGGAGGATGAAGGTGAACTCAGACATTTTTTTGCTGTGAAGGTGGCTTTTAGACTGATATCCCAGCTGCAAGGCAGTTGATTCATACTGGACTTTGGAGGCAAGGCTTTTATGGAATTTACAGGGATGCAAAATTTAACCTGATTAATAATGTTTCATCATTTTATATTTTGGAAGGTGCTCAGGAGTACTGCTTGTTGTGGCTTCTGTACAGAAATATATGTGACTGGTTGCACCCCTTGAACTCTTACCTCCTCATCATTTCAGACATGACACCTGTGTATTTTCTCTCAAATTACTTTGGATGACAAACACTTAATGTCCATTTTGGAATTTGACCAAATTGTATGTCTTTAGAGCATATAAAGTAAATGCTCTTATGAGAAGAAAATTTTTAATTCCTTCTATTTTCTCCTTGTTGCTATTTTTCATGTGAGTAAGGATAGCATAATTGTAGACATGTTTTGTTTCTATTACATGGTTTGACCAGAATGAATAGCTAAATATTTTTGTTCCCTTTCTTCCGATAATAGTAAATTTATAACACCTGGGTAACTTTCACTCTGTAGTAAATTGATTTCCTTTATAGTAAAATTATATATTCTTCTAAGCTTTATAAATACCTTGTGATTTTGCTCTTCATAGAAATAATAATTCTTTAAACCTCAATCAGTGGGAAGAATTTTACAAATAATACAATCTCTTGGGTTTTGTTAAATTGGGATTTTGAGGAAGTGGGATTGAGACGTGCTCTAAATGAAAATGCAAAGGGCTATCACTTCCAGTCTTCATTTGGGTAGAGTATCTTAGAGTATCTTTCTAGGATGATTTTGAGCCCAAGTGAGAAAGAGAGCAGTTAGGAAGGCTGAAGGTGAATGCACAGAAGAAAGTATTTTGTAAATGCTCCTTGGCATTGAACTGTAAACCATGCTTAGCACAATGAGAAATAAGGCCAATACTCAAATTCTTTAAATACAGCAAGTTCTCCCAATTATTAATAACAAAAACAAAAACAAAAAAAACCCACCAAAAGCAATGACAACAACAGCAAAAAAATCCAAGCAAAACAAACAAAAAATATCTGACAGGCTGCTGAAGTTCTACTTCAGAAATCCCATATAAGAGGCATTATGAGGCTGGAAAAGTTGCATTCACATGCTTCAAGTGACTTAACATGTGGCAGTTTCACAGTGGGCTGAGTTTGTCCCATGTGAGGACACCATGTCCAGAAGGTTTGGTGTTCCTGCACATAGAGTCTCCTTGAAGTGTGGCAGCATCATCCCTCTATGTCAATAACAGCTGATTTCCTCATGTCTCAGTTCAGGAACAGCGTATTTGTCACTCTTCCTGCTGCCAGTTAGGAAGGACATTTTCTCTGGGAAGAGAAAAATCTTATAGCTTTTCTCTTCTTTTTTTTCATCTTTTTTTTTGTTTGTTTGTTTTGTTTTGTTTTGTTTTGTTTTAGTAAAACTCTTCAATATATTCAAAGAATTTCCTAGTAGTATGAGAAAATTTCAGTAAGATTTGGAAAGCTTATTTTCATGTAGAACTTAGTGAAACTTTTTTAACTGGGTAGAATTTGGAAGCTTTCCTTTCCCCAGAGCCAAAGATAGTAGTTTACAAGAGAATAATTTAACTATATTTTACACTGCATTTTTAAAAGTGCTGAAATCAAGAGTGTGCTGAAACTGTGGCTTGTTGAGCAAGACATTGATTAAGATGAAATACTCTTGGTAAAAAACTCTAGTTCATTTATCGACCTGAATTTGATGTTGAATGTGATGACTAAAACCCTCAAATTTAGATGCAATCTTTTCATAATTGTCTGGTGTTCATCCTCTTGATTTTCCTAATAATAGAAGTTGACTGTGATGATACATAGTGAGTATCCAGGCAGGGTTTGTAATTTGAACCTTCAGCAACCTATATCCTACTATAACTCCTTGCATATGTGGAAGTACAGAAAAGGTTCCTTTCGCATCAGCAGGGGATGGTGGTGGTGAGATTTAGCATTTAAGATGTTAGCTAAAGTTCTCAGCTGTATTTCAGTGTCAATATTACTCTTCCCTTAAGTGTTGGATTTAGTTTGTCTTCACGCTACAGAAACAAGTTCCTATTTCTAATGGATGTGTGTGTGATTGATTGGCTACAACCCAATTGCTCTGATTGAAGTAAGTGTTCATCTGCATTTATTTACTAAACTTTTATTTTTTATGTTTTCAATCACCTTTAAAATGGAAGAAATTTGACTTATGATCTTTTAGCTACAGTATTCCAGTCTGACACTGTTGATGTTATTAAATTAAGTGTTTTTCTTTTCTGGATGGTATAATTTTTTTTTCCAGGTTACTTTACATCTTTTGAGATGAAAATGGCAAAACAGAACAAATGCTGTTGTTTTGTAAACCCTCTAAGACTCTCAGAGGTTTCTTTAAATTGAATACCAAACAACTCATCTTGAGAAGTGCTAAGAGCCCTACAGATATTGCAGGGAACTCTTCAATTTCCAACTCTGTCAATTTGTTGACTCCTTCAGCTACAAAATGCATATCCTCTTCCTTGCAGTACCCAGTGCCACTTCCCTTGAACTGCTTTGTTCAGGGATTAATTTTCCTCTCTGGTGATTGCATAATGCTAGATTAAATGTAGCTCTGAGTCTTTGCCACAGTCAGAATATTCCACAATGATCTTGGGTTAACATCAGAAATTTGAACATTTGAGCAGATTTTTTTCCCTGGCCAATTAATATCAGTCTGCTGCAGAAATTTGAAGGAGACTGGATAGTTTGGCTTAGGATCTCCCTGACTGTCAACTCTCTTGCAGAGGTCAAGAATGGAGATTACTGTCATCCTTAAAAATGTCTCTCCTATGTTCCTCTGAGGAACTTCCACAAATGGATTGTGGGAGACACTGCTGGCTTCAGACACTCGTGATGTGACAGGGCCCATTTCCTGCACTGCCGCACATCACCTGGCTCTTTGGTCGTGTTCCCTGCTCTATAAACAGTGCTCATGTGTGAGAGGTAAGAGGGAAAGCACACCCTGCACACACATAGGGGTGCTGAACTCTGCCATTCCCAGGTGTTTACAGATGTTATCCATTGCTTAATGATGTGCAGGTTGGCAGGAGCAGTGCTACAGGGAAGCTCACATATATCTTGGGGCTCATTTGTGAGAGTATGGATAGCCTTTCTTTGGGCAGTTTTGCTGCAAAAAATTTATCATGTGTGTGATTACCATGTTGACTGATATGAAGTGAAATTCTGTCATGTTTGCCTTATTTGCTGAGAAATTTTGAGATTCTTTGAGGTGGTAATCCATTCAAAACTTTTTCTGTGAAATATTCAATAGTGAGAAATGAAGCCAGATTAAATTATACTCTTTTGAAGGCTATCTGGTAACGAAATGAAAATCTTCCATCAGACTAGGGTAATAAAGTATTTAACCTACATGATTCTTTTGTTGTACATATTAGGAGCTATCATGCTTTATTTGCTTGGTAAATATACTTTCTATTTCAGAAGCTCTGAGTACATTTAGGTGAGCAGATTCTTGCTTTGCATCTTAATTTGACTAAGTCTTATATTGTCCTTCCTTATTATTTCACAAAGTTAAGAGTGAGTGAGCAGGCTGTATAACTTTTCCACTTGTCATGTTTGGAAAGCCAGACATCATGCTGGAAATATTTTTCAGGTCCAAATTAATTACAGTACCATTAAGGTGATTTTCTTTTGGTGTCAATGGAGGAAGATTAAATTTCCTAAACTAGATTTTTCTTTTTTCTAAAACACTGGCAAAATACTCCATTCTTATATAGCTACCAAAATAAGACATCAACTTTTTTGGAATATGCTAAATATGTCAGTTGCTAAGCATTTTGGAAAATCTTTTTTCAGTACCTGAGTGGAAGCTGGGCAATTACAAAAATCATGCACAAAGAATTTCTTAATGGCTTTTTTTTTCAGACTATCATGTGGAGGAGATAGGTCAGTATTCATTTATTCACTTATTGGACAACTATAACAGGACCAAGTGAATGTGCACAAATCTAGTCTGTAATCATTAGTCTGTGCAGCAAGTTACAACAACTTAAAAACATGTGAGTAATACTTAGTGTGAAAAGGGGATTTATTATGTACAAAAGGCACATAAATACTTAATTTTTAATGGAGATTACAGTTTCTTTCCTTTTGAGCTCATTCTTGAGATTTATTTTTTTTTTAGTAGAAGAACAAAGAATTAAAAAAAATAGATTAGGAAATGAACCAGACATTTGTCATTGTGTACAATGTGTTGGACACATAATAATTGCTGATGCAGGTTAGGTACCACTCAACAGCTGTCTGATCTGCAGACTGGACGAAATGCCAGCCCTGGTTTCAAGCTGTTACAGGCCAACATAATGTGTTCTTATTACTTCAGCCCATAATATACTTTAAAGAAAAAGTAAGCAAGCAATGTACTGAGGGGGCATAATCAACATTTCTACAACTGATATTAGTCAACTTAGCTCATATTCTAGTGCTTGGGAAGGGTTACAAGTTAAAAAGCAGCCCAGTTCTTACATGTTAGAGTGAATTATCAAAGCATAAAGACCTCAGTATTCAAATGCAGTTCTACAGCCTTCAGCATTTAATTGTGTGTCTAAACACATAGATGTATTTTTTATAGGTTCTAAAACTATTTTTGGCAGTCAGTGTGCTAGTGAGACCTACAGAAAACTGAGATTCCTAGACAGATGTTGAGGTGTCATTTATTTCTCTGCTCTCTACTTACTGTGTGGATGTTTCTTTCATGTATTTCTTCTTTTTGAGACTAATTATAGTTTCTTAAAATCTATTTTCAGCTCTTTTAAATGCCTGCTTCCCTCATCTGCTAATTATCTTCTATTTTAGTTTCTTCTGATGTTAGTCTCCCCCTGACACACACAGGCATGCACACACACACGCCCCCCACGCACACTTTCTGTTATTCTGTTGTCTCTAATTCTTTTCTCTCCTCCAAATGTAAGTCCTCACTCTGTTCATATGGGGGTTCAGCTTGTGTAGCTGGGAATAAGACTTTCTCCTCCAGGTTAGGCGTCTTGTCATTTACACTTTCTGACTTTCATGAAAAACCAGCTTGTAGCTCTTTTTCTTCTCATCACGTGTTCCTGCTTTTCTGTTTTATAGCAGCTTTTGCATCTTTTCTCTAGAGGGTTTTCTCTTATCTTTCATGATGACCACTGTATATTGTTCACTGAAATTTGGGAATGGTATTATAATTATTTTATCAGATTCACACTTAGATTACTGCTTTACATTAGAAAGCTAATCATTCATTGCATATTCTCAAACACACAAAAAAGTATGTTTATATTGCCAGAAAGTCAAAATATTACAAGTGTTTTTATCTTGATGTGGAATTAAAAACTCAAGTAATCTTTCCATATAAATAATGGACAAAGAGCCACAACTGAATAACTTTGCACAAAGATTGTATAGTTAGACATGTTACAAAACTATATAAAAATTGTGTAGTTAGACACTTCTACTGTAGTAGTACCACAAAGGCCCAGTCCCAATCCAGAAATGCACTGTGTTCTGTAAAAGCAAGCAAAGTGGATTGTCATGCTCTAGCTTCCATACAACTGGGGAATGACATCCTTCCTTGAAGCATCATCTCTCTTAAATACATCAGTGTAGGAAATATAATGGAGGTTAGTTGCAATATGGTTTTATTCTGGTATTTATTGTATGAGCCTAATAGAGCAATTTTTATTTCTTTTCTGAGTTTCTGGTTTTCCTTCAGTCCCCATAACCATGTCCCAAAAGATCTGCATTTAAATGCAGTGCTTACATCCTAGAAGTTCATGCTGTTTTTTCTTCTAATCTTGTATGTAAATTTCTTCATGTAAAAATGGCTTGAAACAATAAACGTGGTATTATCAAACCCAAATTGTTTATGAAGCAAACTTGGAAGAGTAAAAGGTGCTCATTTATAAATTAAATTAACTCATTTAATTATATGGCTGCATTTTTACAGCTGGTATTTGCTTGATGCATTGCCTGTCCACAATACAGTGAGTGACTAACTGTGGTGATTAGACAATAATTATTATTTATATTGCAATTTTTGAGCTGTTATGGGTATACATGATAACTTTGCTTGTGCTATGGAGGCTGTTGAGCCAGAAAAGGTTAGTTAGCTCTCAAAATATATGTGAAATGTCTACAGTTCACTGTAAGATCCAATATGTGCATTTATAGTGAGCTAACGAGTGTACAAGCCTAACTGTCCTGAACATTAAATCCCAGTCTAGAATCTATTAACACTTATTTTCACTGTAAAGATAACAATTAAAAAATGAAAAGACTCTGGAGAAACACAACATGTGGTCTCATGAAGCCCATTTGAAATGTGTCCGAAAAATGTCTGGTCTCTTAGATATTTAGTAAATGTTACTATTATTGTAGATTTTTTTTTTTTTTTACTTTCAAAGTAATACTGTTATAAGAGTAAAGGCCCAAAAAACAAACTCCATATTCTCATCTAGCATGTATTTTCTCCCTTTTTCCCCCCTTCCTTTCTTACAGAAGGAAAAAATATCTAAGATGTTTTTCCAACATCTAAGATGTTGCTGTTGTGTGGTGATTGAACTCTCCTTCAGAGATTCCTGAGCCTTACCCAAAGAAATTTTCTGTCCTATTCATCACACTTAATTTTATTTTCATATGTTGCTTCTTACCTTGGTTCACAAAATAACTTTCCTCACAACAAGCAACATAGCCACACCAATTTGAAATGAGGAAACAGAAAGAAAATTGAGTAGTGGGAGGTACAAACAATTCGGTTGCACACCACACTAGCCCACTGGCTCTCTCAACACTTGGGCTTCTGAGCCAAAGGCTTTGGCTTTCAAGAGACAACAGAGTGCTCAGGCATGAGGTGTATCTCTTCTTGTACGTGCCTCAAAGATACCGGAGGGGAAAAAAAGATCGTATTCAAACTTTTGTCAACATTATTGGCTCACGTGTCACAGGTTGCCTGTCCCTTGCAGTAGTGTGGAAATTACATTGTTCTATCTGTGAGCACTGCATGTTGCCACAGAAATCCAATATCACTGACATCCTGGCAGAGTGGTCAGTTAGTAGGAGCTGTCTCATTTCCACTCCTTAATGTTCCAGGGTTCATTGCTTAGGTTTTTGCTATTTTTTTTCCTTTTTGTTTTCTATTTTTAAAAATCTTTTCTCTTCCTTTCCCAGATAGACTATCAAGGAAAACAGAAGTTCTAGTATTTGAATGCTATTTTCAGATGTATGTCTTCTGGTCATGCTTATGCTAAAATTCAGGCTGCAGATATAGCTGAGCAGAGTGTCTTTTGAGATTTTGTAGGAAATTTCCTTTTTTTTTTTTTTTTTTTTTGTCATGGAATGATCTGTCAGCAGCCATTGTGGGGGGTTTTTTTGGTCCTTTTATGATCCTTGGGTCTTTTCCTTTGTACTTCTCCCCCCTCCAAGTATTCTGGCAGATGATGTGTTCTTTACAATCAATATAACTGTCCTGCATCTCTACTGCCCAAAAGGTGGTCTTTTTGTAACTGTTCTTATTATTTAGTCATTCTCTTTTTAAAATAGGCATTCATTTTATACTCTTTATTCTATGCACATTCACCACTTGCTAAACAGGGCATATCCCACCTAGAAAAGACTGTCCCTCCTACAGAAATAGATTCCTTGCTTTTTGTGTTTGTACTGCCTGCTTCTGATCCAGCACTGTGGCTGGCTGCTATGCAGAACAGTGGGACCTGTTCTTCAAATAATTAGATTTACACAGATAAAAATAACTTTACCAAAAAAACCCCAATTACTTTGCAGATTGGTAGGGGAACTTACAAATGGAATCGTTTTCTTCTGAGGGAAAAAAAAATCTTTCCACAGATTTCCAGATGAATTTTCAAAACTCTTTAGGTTATGATATTTAGCACCAATAAATAGCCAATTCAGATTTTGATTGAGTGCAGTGTTTCAGCAGGTATTTCCAGTGTTATGTCTTTTGTGTGAGGAAATCACTGCAACCAATGGAACTTCTGCAAATTCAGTAAAGCTGCTTAATATCAAGCATTTTTTTCTGAAGGAGAAAGAAGATAAGAAATTCTGTATTTCATGACAGTTACAATGTTTAATTGAAATCAACATTTTGGTGATTTTTGCTCAAGTACAAATTTTGCACTGTAGGAATTGCTTATATGTTTTTTGGCAAACTTTTCCTTCCAAAGGATCTTCCAGATACCACAAGGGAACAACATCTCTTAATGGTCTCTCCTTGTTTTCATGGCCATTAACGTCTTTCTGGAGGGAAATTCATATGTGTTATTTGGAATGAAGATCACTAAGTTCAGAGTTTACAGCCCTAAGAGCATTATGCTCATATTACCAGCTCTGTGCTGTGAGATTTGGGCCTCCTTGGGTACTGTGTACTACTTACTCTGTGCAGGCTTTACTGCAACTAATCTGAACAGGCAGCGTGTGTCTGACAGCAAACTGCATATAAAGATCATGCAATCTGACTGCTGGGTCTATGAGGATATTGCTGCTGAATAAAAAGTGTTTGAAGGAGCAAAGCTTTAACTCCCAAAGGAAATCCAAGTCTGCTATCTTCTGTCTTCAGTGGCTGATGTGCATAAGCAGGACTTGACTGGAACTCCAGGAGCCTGTAGGGTCAAAACAGGTTCCACAGATAAAAACTCAGAAGTGCAACCCCATGATTTGGGATTCATTCCAATTCCTTATTTGAATTTCTGCCTTTCTTCTCTGGAAAAAAAAAAAAATCTGTAGGTACAAGGGCAGAGGTGTTGTGTCCTTTGGATCTGTATAGCAATCTATATCATCATAGAATCATAGAGTAATAGAACAGTTTGGGTCAGAAGGGAGCTTAAAGATTCTTTAGTTCCAACACCCCTGCTACAGGCAGGAACACCTTCTGCTAGACCAGGTTGCTCAAAGCCTCATCCAGCTTGACCTTGAACACTGCCTGGAACAAGGCATCTACAAATTCTCTGGGCAGCTCATCCCAGTGCTTCACCACTCTCACAGTGAAAAATTTCTTCCTAACAAGAAATTTAAACCTGCCATTATTCAGTTTAAAGCTATTTCCTTTGTCTGGCTGCCCTTGTGAAAACATCATTTGACCATGGTTGATGGTTCTGGTTCAGGTAAAGCAGACATGTATGGCATATTTGGGCAGCCAGAAATTGCTGGGTATTACAGTAGCTGTATAATTTGCCTGCCACTTGGAGCATCTATAGGACCCAGTTTGCCTTGCATTCCCTCACCCACTGGATCATCTGGTAGTGCTGCATT
Source organism: Onychostruthus taczanowskii (assembly GCF_017590055.1). Classification (NCBI taxonomy): domain Eukaryota; kingdom Metazoa; phylum Chordata; class Aves; order Passeriformes; family Passeridae; genus Onychostruthus; species Onychostruthus taczanowskii. The sequence goes on along the minus strand of NW_024505561.1, from coordinate 5,715,876 downwards.
CTTTTGTTCTCTTGTGACCTGTAGCTTTCCAGTTTTCTTGACTGTCATCAACAAGTATCTTCTCTTTGCTGCATGGAAATAGAACTTTACAGATTATTTTGTAGCTACCATAAGGCAAATGTGTAATTTATTTTGCTTTCTAGTTTAATTTCTCTTTTCTCCAGGAATGGCAGCACATTTCTGTTTTCTCACAGTCTGGCTGATTCTAAGTTGATTCTTCTCTTTTTAGATTGGGTTATTTAATCTTCAGCCAGACTCAAGGTTTTCTTCTGTTGGGTTTACTACTGAGAAGAACCAGCTTATGTTGTCTTCTCTTGGATTTTGCTTCTTCCATCACTGGAAGAATGATCCCTCTTGCTTTGTCTACCCCATGTGACTTAATTATATTTTTCTAAAGGAGATTTCGTAAGGAGTTGAAGAATTTTAATTTTTTATGTTCAAACCCGTGCATCTTGTGTAGGTAAATTTTTTATAAAGATCATGTAAGAAAAAGGTCAGTCTCTAAAATTTGCAATCTTCCCAGTACTGTAACATTTCAAAGTGTACAGCTTAGCTATATTCCAGTTTCTATGGCTTAGTGAACAAACTTTAACTCCTATGGGAAGTGATATAGAAGAATGGTTTCTGATTTTCTTGAAACCAGGTAATTTATATCCAGAACTAGCAGTTAGAAGATGCATTTATTTAACATGTCAGGAAACTTAATTTCTCATGCTTGTCCTGTTGTAATATTTGGCCAGTGATTGCACAAGTATCTAATTTTCCCTCTCCTTCTCTCTTGGCTTTCTTGCCTACATAAATGTGTATAAAAGCAGTGACACAACCTGCTGCAGAAACAAATGTATTTCAATAAATATTCTTTCAATCTCCTTGAACTTACCTACAGTTCTGGTAATAATTACATCCTATTTGTCTTACAGTTGCAACATCAGTTTCTCTTTCTATTTTTAAGCATTGACACTGTTTTACATCTGTTGAGATCTCTTATTTTAGAATGGTTTTGTTATCGAGTGATCTCTGATTGGCTTTGTTATCGAATGATCTCTCTCTAATTCCTCCTTTCAGTAAGATCATCAAAAAACTCTTTTTTAATGCTCCAGAGATTTCTGTGCTGGTTGTATTCAAGATACAACCTTGACACTAATGAAGGATATTCCTTATTTCAAAATATGGATATTCCAACGTGTTCAACATAAAAAAGTTTCTTTGAGCCCTATAATTTCCTTCTACACAAACAGCCACTGGAGTCAGAATTCATCATTTTTCTGAGCTACTTCCAGATGAACTGTGTGTGTTTTTCTCCTTTAATCTTCAGCATTACACGTTAACTGCTTTACCTCTTGGTCACTTAAGAGCCATCAGATGTCCTGATCTAGATTACACTCATTTGAAGAAGAGGTCTGTTTCATTCCATGAGAAAGGAAGCTTTTAGTAATGCTAGAAATAAGCAGTGCTATGAAGATACTCAATTGGGTACAGAAAATCTTTGGTATGTACCTGTTCGTAAGTAGTCCACCAGAAGCATTTTAATCTTCAAGACCAAGGACTGAGGTAGCAATATTTGTTATATGCAAAGCCAAGATTCAATCATTTGATCAAGACTTGGTGCTTAAGATGTAATTTGGTTGAAGAATTCTTCAAGCTGGCAATTTAGACCATCTTGTCTCCCAGTTTCATTTCTTACCACTTCTGCTTGTTGTATGGAATCTTGTTTTGTAGGATGGGAGGAGACAGAAATTACAAAGGTCTAAATTACGTACTAGTGATTGTCTTTGTCATAGTCTTGTTTTCTGCCATCCTATCTTCCTCCCTCTTTCCCCTTTTTATATTATGCTTCTCCATAATAGAATATTTCCTTATTCTACAATTTTTTTTTTATGGACTGCAAAGGGGAGAAAGGGTGGAAGTTTTCTGTATGTAATATCCCTGTGATTGACAGACTTTTTGCCTCCTGCTTCCTAGTAGGTAGATAACGCTTGCTGTATGGGATCTTGTTTTGTAGGGTGGAAGAAGAGGGAGGACTACAACAAACACAAATAGTGGTATGTAATTTTCCCTTTCTCCTTTGTCTCTCCCTACTTACCAGTCCTAGCAGAATTTTCTCAATCACATGGTGATACCTTGTACTGCTATTTGCTGCTTTTTATAAAAACACATCTTCCCAGATTTTGTTAGTTAAGTGCCTGCAGCATTTTAAGGAAGAATGCCAATGAAATATTACATACAACACAAAAGGAATGAATCAAACTGTGCTTACTCTTGGACACAAATTGACTGAACTTAAACTGACCAGGTTCTAAGTCTTTTAGTCATCCAGTATCTTTAAAAAGATTTAACAGGCTACTGTATATGGGGATTTTGGAGAAAACAGCTGTGATGGGGAAAGAGTAGTCATCCTATTTAAACTAAAATCAGCTACATGCATAGACTGTGCTATCTTTTTGAAAAGCTAATGCTATAGAGATGATAGAGAGCTGCCTGATTTTCTGTTCAAGTTTCAACAAAATGTTGTAAACTTAAATTCTATTTGCAGAATCTTTGAATGACACAGGGAGATGATACTCAGCTAGGCATAATACAGATTATCTAGAGGGAAAGGGATCATTTTTGTAAAACAAAGGGGAAGATTGCTATTAGGCAGAGAAATTGCATTGTTTCTATTTCTACACTTTAAAAAGTAGTGTTGTGTTGTGCTTGAGCGTTTCACTCAAAAATGCAGAAGGTATTCAAAAGTCATTGTCAGTTGATGTAAGTTTTGATGAGATTTTTTCTGTCATAAAGTTCTAATTTCTTCCCTCTCATTAAAAAGGTACAAGTTGTTTATCAGAGAGATACATAAAACATCAGAACTGTAGCAAAAAAAAATTATGGGGGAAATGCTTTATTGAATTTAGTTATCAAAAGGAGTAGAGAAAAACAAATAATGTGTCAAAAACTTGTTTCAAGGAAGATACAATCTTCACTAGACCAATTTTTCTTTGCGTTGTTCTGGATTGTTGGTTCACTATTGACTGAGAAGGAACATGTCTTCTCAGTGAATCATTCCTAGTTTCTATGACACCCCTAAGATCTGCACAGTACAGCTACAGCAAAAACAAGTCATATTTTCAAGGTCTGAATAGCTGTGATAATTAGGAAACAAGAGCTGCATTTGTATTCGCCATGATGATAGGAAAGCTTTTCCATTTCAGTTGAAAACAAGAACAGAAGACAGTAAATTCTCAACAGCATAGTGCACTTCTCTTGGTAACAACACATAAGGGATCAGATCCTGTACATTAACTGATCTGCACAGATCATGTGTCAAAAAAACTAAATGGAAAAGGTAGAATAAATGTTATCTATCTGATACTCAGTAAAATAGATTTTTTTTCCTGTGAGAAAAACATGTTTTAGTGGATTACTTTAATCCTCAGCATGTTATTGTTTATGGCCTGACACAATGCCTGTGATCAAGGTAATTCTTTTCTTTCTACTGTGAAAATAGAAACAAAGGGATTTTGTGTGATCACTCTGTGCTTGGTCCATTTGAAAGGAATGTAGTGGGTTGACCCTGGCTGGATGCGGGGCACCCACCAAACCCTCTCAGTCATTCCTCTCCACAGCTGAACAGGGGAGAGAGATATATAATAATAGAAATATAGAGAATAGAAATAGAAAAAATAGAAATATTAGAGAAATAAAATAAGAGATTCATGGGTTGAGTTTAGAACCAGGAGACATCACTCCCCAAATACTATCACAGGCAAAACAGACTTGGGGATATTAATTGAATTTATTACTAACAAAATCAGAGCAGGATAATGAAAAGTAAAAGAAATGTTAAAAATCACCTTCCTCCCAACCCTCCCTCCTTCCCAGCTCTACTTCCTACTCTGCAGCAGTGCAGGGAGATGGGGAATGGGGGTTATGGTCAGTTCATCACACATTGTTCCTGCCACTGCTCAGTGTGCGGTTCCTCCCACAAGAAGCCATTCTCCACAAACTTCTCCAAAAGGAGTCCATCCCACAGCCAAAAGTTCTTCATGAAATGCTTGAATGTGGATCACTCTTCCATAGGGTGCAGTCCTTCAGGAACAGGCTATCCCAGCATGGGTCTTCCATGGGGTCACAAGTCCTAGCAGGAAACCTGCTCCAACATGGGCTCCTCTCTCCCTGGAGCTGCAGTCCCAGACAGGAGCCTGTTCCAGCTTGGCTTCTCTTGGGTTCACAGCCTTCTCTCAGGCATCCACCTGCTACAGGGTGGGCTCCTCCAAGAGCTGCAGGTGGATTTCTGCACTCCCGTTGACCATCGTGGGCTGCAGGATCACAGCTGCCTCACCATGGTGTTCATCATGGGCTGCACAGGGATCTCAGCTCCAGCACCTGGAGCACCTCCTCCCCTTCCTTCTTCACTGACCTTGCAGGGCTGTTCCTCTCATTCTCTCTTCTCAGAGATCAATTACATCTGCACAATACTTTTTTTTCTTCTTAAATATTTTACCACAGAGGCATTGCTATCATTTCTGATGGGCTCAGACTTGGCCAGCAACAGGTCCATCCTGGAGCCGTCCTGGTCCAATCCAGAGCAATCTGGCTCTGCTGAACATGGGGAAAACTTCTGTCAGTTCCTTACAGAAGCCACCCCTGTGTTTCCCAGCTGCTAAAACCTGGCCACACAAACCCAATGTCAGACTTTCAGTGGAGAGATTCTTCCCAGACTAGGGTAAAACCTAAATTGACATTGTCAACATGAAGCAAAACTACTCCATCATGATGGAAAATGAGTCCCCAAAGTGTATTTCATTTAAATAATAACTGTATATTGTGGAAAAATATGAAATTTGATGATAAAGAACTAATTAAGATCTAGAGGTTTTGTACTGTTGGCATTTGGAAAAAAAAGTTAATTGCTTTTATTCTGAGGTTCATAACATTATCATTAATTTTCATGATAACTTTATTGCTTAGACATGACACATATTGAATAGAGCTGTCTTTTTGATAGAAAATGCATGGGCTACTAAGATGTCAACAATAATGGCACTTTAAAAGTTTCAAAAGGATGAATAATTACTGTGAATTAAGTTCTGTTTGAGCTGGGTGCAGAAGGGTTGGGTTTTTTCTGTGGTTTTGTTTAAATGGTATTGTGATTCATCTATGTAATCAAAAAATCATCTGTCCATGCAAACTAAAATGTTGTCCATTTTCATTTCAAAAGTTGTTCTTGGTCTAGAGTGAAGGGGCCACCACCTCCAGGTTATACTGGTACATAATGTCTTTACCTTGGCATGTGGATGAAAGATATTGTAATGGGAGCAGGTGTACAGCAGTGAATCTTTTACCATTTGCAGAGAAGAGGACTAGTGGTACTTGGGGACTTGTAAAGAGTCCTTGGTGACTCTGCATCACCTAGAAATCTGTGCTAGCAGTGAATACACCAGTATCCATTTTTTTTCTGATTTGTGAACGAAAAATATAAGTTGCAGCATGTCAATCTTATATTTGCTGTTTTCTGCATACAAATTTTTACAACAATGCTCCTAATGTGGTGAATTAGATACATATTTTGCTAAGAATGAAAAACCCTTTTTAAGCAACGCTTTCCTGTGGGCATAAATAAATACTTAGTAGCAGGTGTGTGGGTGTATTTTCTACCATTTGCTAGATTCTCATAATTTTTCTGTTATAAGTAATGAAATAGAACAGTTAAGAATACTGAGGGGTACGTTTTAAGACTGAATACTTACAGTATGAAGTTCATTTTAAAAAGAAATTCTAGTTCTTGAGTCATATTGAATTTTTACAGTGTAAATTAAAAAGATGTCAAGGTTTGAATTGTTTTGGTACCTGAAAACTGCTATTCTGGTATAACAAATTATAACAGATTAATAGGAGCCCTATGCTGATGTCTATTTATTTTGCAGCTGATATATACTTTTGTTGACTTTTCTTTGACCCATAGATTAAAATATTCTTGCCTTTTGCTAAATATATTATGTTTATTTTACAATTAGATTGTTGCCTTTAAAATAATTTTTTGGCCCTCTTCTTCAGACATTTTAGTTTAAAATTACTATAAACAAATTTTTAAATAAGCCCATCCACTTTTTTCCTGCCTTTTCCGAGCTATTTATAATTTTCATTACCAGTGGTAAGAGAAGAGATTCCTCTTGTTAAACTCTGAGATGGGATTCTGGAGATACTGTGAAGAGCAAATTGTAAGTGATGGACTTGATGTCCAAACAAAATAGACATCAGCCAAAAAGAAGAAGCAACTACTTCCCAAGAAAGGAGAATTAGCAGAATATTAGCTTTTCTAATTTTGAGGCAAACCTTTAGGGCATGTGGAAGTAAACCCAAACCATTTTATGATTCTCTCAATCTATGGAATTAATTCCAGTCTAGTTCTGCTAATAAAAATACTTTTAAAAAAATTATATTCATGTCATTGAATATAATTTCATATTCCAGCACTGCTGTCTTTTCTGAAGCTGTGTCTGACCTGCCCACCAGTGCTGGAGATGACTGGCAAACAGGGTTATGATTCAGCTTAGCTGCCTTTATCCTCACTAAGGTGCAGGGCTGCTTATTCATGCTCGATAGAGAGAGTCTGGCCCTACCAGAAGCTGATCCTTCCTAGCAATCTGAGCAGATTTAGATACTTGTCTTAACAGCAGTCTTATGGCTTGGGTGTGGTAAATTATCATTTCATAAATTCATTCAAGAAATATATAACTCCAAGAGTTCTGCTGGTTTTGTTCATGTGACTTTTAGATAATTTCTTCTGCCTGTGTAAATATGTGTATTAAATTTTCTCTGTGAAAAGAGACTAGAAGATGCAAAGTTTCTCATTTCAACAGATCACCTTTTTCCCAAAGAAAAGAGCTATGCACTTTATAATGGTATGTAACACAAAGAAGAATTAATGTTCTTCAATAGAAGTTAGATTTCTTTACCTTATAAGGGAGAAAATGAAAATTTTATCCTTTTGTCTAAGGAACTCCAAGCTATCATTCTGTTTTCTGGTTAGGAAATTCATAATGGTCTTCATAGACTATGACTATTCAGAAGTTATCTTACATATGCTAACCTTCTCTAAAAAGTGAAACTATATATTTAATAGTGAATTTTCTTCTCAGTCTTTTCAAAAAATAGTTCATCTCATGTTTAATAAATGGACAACGTATTTCTTCAACAATATAAAAACAAAAAACTAACCCAAAAAATAGTCCACTGTAAAAGAGGGGAAGCTTGCAGCAATGTTAAAAACAACCAACCAACCAAACCAAACCAAAACAAAAATGAAAAACCCACCTAGATTTTGTAAAATTGCTGTTTGGGAGTTGTTTTGAGATACCAACCCTGAGAAATGTTGAATCATCAAAGATAACTATACATTTAGTAATTTCTCTAAGGCAACTTACAGAGTACTCACTGAGAAATATGAATAATTTAATACTGTACAGCATAAGACTCAATATTTTGGGCTTCTTTTTCAGATTCTTTCTCAAGTTTCTACATTAAATATTCTCAGTTTTAAACATATGTGTTCTACAAAGCTTTCAAACCCTATGGAACTGGCCTAGAATTGAAAAGTCATTGCAGCTTCTCCACTCTCCCTTTGTGAACATCAACACATTTCTTCCATCAATGTTTCTGGCCAAGCTATGTGCTCCTGTCTCCTCTGTTTCCAAATGTCAGCCTATCACATACCGTCAATTTCTCTTTTTTGGTGTTTTTTTTTTTTTTTTTTTTTTTTTTTTTTTTTTTTTTTTTTTTTTTTTTTTTTTTTTTTTTTTTTTTTTTATGCAATGTGGAGGCTGTTTACCCAGAGTGATGGGGGCTGTTTCCTGAAGGCATTTACTTTTAGGGCCAAAAACACATCACTGAAGTAGAGATTTGTCTGTATATGAGCACACATGGAAAGCAAATTTTTTTCATATAAAAGAGCCTATCTTATATGTTCACTGCAGGGAGCAGGACAGAGCTCTCTGGTCTTATGCTCTGGACTTTGAAGGGAGAAATCAGCAGTGAAAGATGCTTGGATGAGTGATCAGGAAAAAAGACTTAATGTACACTCTTCATGTACACCAAATAACCAGATTTGCAAAATAGAAGCATGACCAAAGAAGTTTGTTGTGATTGAATTATTTCTAACAGAAAAATAGTACTGTTTTATACTTGTGATGCAATTATACTGTTCTCTGGGTTAGAGGAGAATTCAGAAAAGTTACTGAAATGTCAAAATGTAGACATAAGGGAGGCCTATGTTTGAAAGAACTCTTGCTTCTATATTTGTCCAGACTGGATCATAGTCAGTACATATCCAGTTTTTACTGTTCCTCTGACTTCTTACCTTATTTATTTGGCTAAATTACTGTGATTACATTATTTCAATTTGACCCACAGACTATGTAATGTTAAACATGCTTATTAAATGTATTAGAGTCAAATGATTTACCATGGAAACTGAGGGTTCCCCAGTCTTCATGCAATATTCTTGGAACACATCTTACCAATAATGGAGTTCATTTTGCCATCTGCTTAATATCAATGAATTTTAGTGAAGCAAAGGAGCTGAGATGGGATATGTGGTGTTTAAAGCATGATTCAGCTTAACTCCCTTCTTGAAAAAATTTGAAGAGTAAACATTCTCTATCAAAGGCAAAAGGGCAACTGGTCAGCTTTGTAACTCAATCATTCTTCACTCTGTTTCTTATCCCCTTCTTTAGGTTATCAATATCACATGACTGAATTTACAGAGGTTCTGACTGGAACTCTGCAAAGTCAGTAAGAGCTGGGGCAGTCAGCTTTCTAAAAATAACTGGCCTGATTTTTATACTTTAGAGGAATTTTCACTCAAGCAAAAAAAATTGTCACTGCCAGATGGTGATGGAAACATTACTACAGCAAGTGAATGTTAACAAAGATGTACTCAGCAAAGCAAATTGTTGCCATAGCAACAGGATGCTAAGCATTTTCAAGTAAATAAATAAATAAAATTAAACAGTATTATTTAGATAGCACAATGGCTCAAACCCCCAAAAAAATTGCATGATTTTTTCCTTTTGGAAATAGAGGTGTTTTTTCTACATTTTGCTTAAGACTTTGTTACAACGCTTTCTTGCTGACTAGGTGTCTTTCTTTCAACCTAAATACCCTTCTCATCTGTATTCATTTTTATTCCAGAACAAATTCTTCTATTTAGTCCCTTTCCTCTCTGCATTATTCCAACACATTTTTACAGTTAACAGTCCATAGGATTTGCAAACACCTCTATTTGGGATTGGTAGCAGGATATGAAATGCAGCAAAATATTAGTGTTGTAAGAGCTTCTCAGTGGCCTCAACCAGTGACTGCCCTCCCACTGTGCTAGTTACCACACAGAATTTCACAGAAATGTGGCTACATTAAAGGGTCTCAAATTTGGCCCACCAAAAGGAGGGCCAAATGAAACCTTGGAGGAGGGAAGAGTTTGCTGTGCACAGGAATGTTAAAGCAGGTGTACTTTAAAGAAAGGAAATAGTAGTGATGTGTTTGTCAGGCACATGGCCAATGATAACACCTTTAGTGCTGGAGGGGTGGGCTGTGGTATTTGTCTTTTTCCTCAAAGTCTTGTAAAACTTGCTTAAGCCACACTGAAATTTGCAGAACATTGACAAACCCCCAGTAGAGAAAGGGGAGAATGCACCTCTTCCTTTCTTAATCATCATATACCACTTCTTTAAACAAAAATTGCAATCCACTAGATCAAGAACACAACAGACTAAGGCTAGTGTGGCAGGATTTTACAGGTCAGAGATTTCTCATCTTTAGAAATGAGAGGAAATGGAGCTTCTCTTGGCTCGCTGGAGCCATTTCTTTGTGTATTTGAAAAGTGTCCTGACAAAGGCATGAAAACATACAGATTTGGCATGGGATGGTTCTTGAACTGGTTTGACAATTGTTGGTTCATGTAGGAAGTGTGGCAATTCTGTTGTTGTTGGGACCAAATAATTTTCTGTTTAATGTGTTTTCCACCAGCCTGAACATATGGAATATTGGTGTTGCTTCCATAGTTAGGCGCCCTTTCCTGCAGGATCACACTGTGTGTTGTATTGGCACCATCTGTCTCTATTTTAAATATTTAGATTAATGGTCTAACACTAATCCAATGCCTCAAACTATTAATTGTTCTTGATGAGTAGAGAAAGACAAAGGAAAAATTATTTCCTCCAGGAAAACTTGCTCTAATTTGACTTTTCACTTAAAATATTTTTTAGATCAAATATAGGGCCAAATACTCTGATGAAGTTGGAAGAAGCAAAGTGTTCAGATGTGAATAATCCATGAATATACATAATAAATCATACTTAATTACGTTTTGATGTCTGAATAGAGTCCAGTATGTTTTGTCAAGTCTCACAGGGAAACTGCACAGGCTATTTATGCATCATTTCATAAATTGTTTCACCACCAGGCCTCATTTGTTCTTCAGGCGTGTTTTAAAGCTGACATCACTTGTTAAGACTAGCACTACTTTAGAGGAAACACAAATTTCAATATAAAAGCACCAAAGTATAATCCAATGAAGCTTCACTCAGTATATCTGAAAATATTCCCCCTCTTCTTGGGTTTGTCTTTTCGTTTGATGTAATAAATTTAATCCATCAAATATCCATATTGATATTTAATATGTTATATTTGGTTATCTTAAATGTAAACTCTAGCCTTCTTTATGGAAGTGCAAGTATAAAACTTGCTAAGAATTTTTTATCTGTGGGATATCAGCATCATATCTTGAGTGAATGTGGTACTTGACTGTTAGAATTTGTTAGCATTTAGGAATCATAATGCTTAGTTGTCCTGAAGAATTGATTTGTCATCTGTCTGCAATGTAAACCCACATACACACTTTTTGGAATATGTAATGCAGTTCCTTAATTATATACAAACCTATTCTAGCTTTTTTGCTTGCTCCTTTGCTTACTTGGTCATTATTTGGGATGCAGTCTTTAAACATTTGACCTTTGACTACTTATTACTTGTCTTGTCTTCTTTGCAATAGTAAGTACCTCATTTTCTGTTGTTGTATAAATAGGTGAAGTTAAATATTTCAATTATATTTCCAGCTAGGGCAAAAGTAAAATCCAGAGGAAACAAGGCAATTAATTCTTTTAAAGAATAAAAGTAATGATACATAAATATTGCTACTTTAGCCATTTACTAAATTCATTTATGTCATGCAGAAATGTGTGAGAATATATTTGTCTTAGCCTAAAAATCAGACATTCTTTTCAGACACTAATTGGCATGAATATTGGGTTATTATGGCATGCATATTTAGTCTTGCTAAGATAATGCTTTGGATTAGTAAAAAAATATTCTCTTCTTACATATGTAGCTTTCTTCACTGCAAGAAACACCAAATTAATTCAGTTTTATTTGTCATGCAGGCCTGCAATCACAAACAAATTCAATAAGGTAAATCTGACTGAACCAGTATCAGGAGGGTTTCGGAAATGGATGCTGGAGCATGAAAATGTTCTTTTTCTTTTTGATCATTGGCCATAAATCTGCATTGGTATTAGGTGAATATTGCTGCTGACTCCAAACTCTGTGCAGTCTTGAAAAAGGTGTCTCCCCTGAAGTACTTAGACATCCATGTCATAAGTACAGCCATTTCTTGGGCCAATTACTTCCTTCAGTGGGCTCCTGATCTCCAAAAATATTTGGTTTCTTAACTGAGGCATAGCAGTCCTTATACCTCGAGGCTCTCCTCCCTTTGCCATTGATACTGCCAGAGCGTTGCTGAAAGCCTCAACTGCTCATGCCATTTTCCCATGGACAGTATTTTTGTGTCCCTCATTAAAAAAAATTATTTCTAACACAGTTTGATACCAAATGTCTCAACCTGCTCAGAGAGAGTTTCTTTAGTTGTGCTCTGATGGAAACTTTTGGTATTTTACACAATATAGGTGATTTTCTGTTTGGTGTTAAATGCGTGATTAAAATGTTTTGCAATGAAAATTAAGTTTCCTCCATCACAAATTGTCAAAGTTGGATTGTATTATCTAAAATTATTACTTAAAAAATACAGTTTTACCACTTTAGAGTAAAAAAAAAGTTGAAACTGGGAAAATCATAATTGGTAACGTATGGATATATTTGGGGGCCCTAGAAAGTATATGATTTGCAGGACACTTGCATCAATAACAGCTTTGGTGGTAGCAAGAATGGTGGAAGAAGAAGGAAGGTGGGAAAGCAAGCTTATCTTCTTTGTTGGGAGGAACTTAGACTATTAAATAACATGGGTAGGTGCCATCAGAATAATTTTTACAGATATTTTTAACTTCAGCAATAGATTTTAATTTGTGTTTTAACAGACAGTTCTCATAATTTGTTTGATAAATACCAACTATTTAATTTCATTTGCATGGAAGATTTAGGAAAATTTACTTTTGTGAAAGGAATATATATATATATATATAAATTCTGGTTTTATTTTAAAAAAAGAAAGAAAATATATTTTTTGTTAAATGATGGAATTTATATGACAGCTTGTGATTTTTTTTTAATTGCATGTGCTTTTGCTAGTGAAAGCAAGGCACTGGTTTGTTATTTTTGTAGTTCTGTTTTAACTGTAGCTGCTCAAATGTAACATTATCAAAGTCTTACTAAGTAGTAAAGGTTTGACCTAACTATTTGTGCATGTAGTGCGCACTTTCTCTCAAAATATGAAACATGAGGTGATGAGCCTGACTGCCCTGAGTTGAAAGAAAATTTGTATTTGTCTCCTTGTGACATCGCTGGCTTTATTTTGTGTCATCAAGCTCATCATAGGAACTTATGCTTTCAAAATGATGCAAAAGTGCATTTCCTGGTGAAAAGTGTCTCCTTGCAGTGTTCTGGGAGTAGCTGACTGCATCATCATCATCATCATCATCATCATCATCATCATCATCATCATCCTCCTCCTCCTTGTTCCTCATCCCCACCATGTGTCTGACAGACAACTTTGTTCCCTGTCTGGAGATCCTGGGGACCATCCTGGCCTTGGACAGTTCTGCCAGTGTTGCTGTGAATAAAGGAGGCACTGAGCAAACCACTTAGGCACACAGTGAGTGGTTTTGGCCTAGGAGAATATTGACCTACTAGAGTGTGAGCTGAATAGCTCTTGCAGTCCTGCAAGATGAGTGGGAAAATCAGCCTGAAATCCCAAGTTTCAGCACTGAGTCGCTCTCTTTGCCAAGCTGACTTTGTTTGCGTTTGTATCCCATGGTTTTAAGCGTGGGGCTGGATCCAAACATTTAGGCGTTTGATAATCCAGTGTCAAAGAGCCCACAGAACTTGGATTAGTTAAAAATTTTAATAACTTAGGGTTTGGACCTAATGTCTAGCGCTTCACAAAAGACAACAGACTTCTGGTAAATGAGTCAAATATTTCCATTTGTCTTCTCTGCATGAAGTTCTTCATAACATTGTATTTCTGCTTACATAGTTTCATTAAAGCAGTGCAGTAATAGCTCAAGCTTGCAAACTCTTGGAAGTCTCATGAATTTTAAGATCCCAGTGAATAGCTATTTTTTTCCTTTACTGCTTTTTTCTTCTTTCTTTGTATTCTTTAAGGTTTTTTCTTTCATTTCTTGGGCAGTTTTTTCTTTGTTTATTTTTAAGAATTTTACTCAAAGGGAGCCAAATATATTAGACTGCACTCTTATGCATGCACATGCCAGCATCTTCAGTTCTCTCACACCGGTTTTCAGACAACCCAGCTGGCATTTTTTTTCTATTAGTCATTCTAAAAAAGTGTCTCACATTTACATTATTCCATATCTTAGACTGTAAAAAATTATTATGAGGTCAAGATTCAAACCATATTCAACACTTTTAAATAAAGACTTTATTCATTTCTTGATGACCTTTAAAATTGTATGCTTAGTGATTTAAATACAAAAAGTGCTTCACTACCAGAGGAGCAGTTTGATGCTGAGTGTTCTTTAAAATCATCTCATTTACATCAATGCCTAAATGTGGCCTTTTTTTCCTGCTCAATTCAATTAAGTATTTTGAGCTGAAATAATATATTTAATGCAAAAGTCATGGTAGCTGTCTTTCAAAATGCCTTTCATATTTGCAAAATAAAAGTAATACCAGAAAGATACAAGTTTCAAATATTAAAACCATTTAGAAATTAGAAAATTTAGAAAAGAAAATGCTAACATTTAAGCTTCAAATAATTCTGAGAGTGCGATGTATTTTGTTATATCAGAAACCTATTTGAAAAAAGTATAGAAATGCTCTGCCATCTCATTTACTTAGTAAAAACAGAGCTACCTTAGAATATAAGGTCTCCTGCAAAATTATCAAGTGAGGTTAAATAATCATAGAGAAAAATATCTGAATTTGTATCTTTATTTCTATTGCTGTACAGTTTTACCTCAGATCATTCCCTAATCAGGTGCACTGGGCAGAAGATTTAACTTTTCATCAGTTTGGTTCTATGAATTTTGAGTTTTGGTAATTATCTTCAAATGTCTATATGCATGTGCATATAGTATGTATTTTAAAGTGAAAAGCTTCAATTGTTCACTAAATAATTGTATTTAAACACCAGATCTAAAACCCCTTTCTATTTGAGATTTACTGTTCTTTGATTAGAAATGTCAGTGACGATGTTTTCATTGTGCCTTTTAAAGATATTTCACTTTAAAAATATCTGCATTTAGCCTGTACCAAGGTTTTATTTTTGCTTATAGTGCCCTCACCTGTAACTTAGGGCCAACTGCAGAACTTTAGCAGTAAAAATAGCTGTTTTTTCTTTGAATCGTAGCTTTGCTTGTTTTGACAGTGAGAAACAGCTAATGTGTTCCAGCTGACTTGTAGTAATTTGCAGTATTACTCTTGAAATATTACTGTGGTTTTTACTGTACCCTAAACACAGCTTACTTTTATGTCAAACCTCAGTTGTGTATTTTATTCTAGAATGGAACGTGCAAACCCTAATGAAGCAATTAGTTAATATTTTAATTTCAAATTCTGTCCTTAGTTTAATATTTTCATCAAGTTGTGGGATACAACAGATCAAAATAGAAAGCAACTAGGGTAGGAGAAAAAAAAAATCAGTGTAGTTGTGTTTTTGCTGCTTCTTTAATTTTCTTATTCTCCCATCTATCACCTTCCCAAGTAAAATCTCTCTTCAGAGATCACAAGAATGATAAGCACACCTTTCAGTAACAAACTTAATTTAGGCAACTTTTCAGAAACAAAGAAAACTAGGAAGGATAACCAATTTATTCTGAGTCATTTCAGCTGTATTTTTTAAAATGTAAGATCATATGGAACAATTCTATTAGTGATCATATATGTCTGAACACAGACTTAAGTGGATAGGCCTGTAGGATGTAAAACAGGTACAGTTTTCTCTTTGTCAGGTCATGTCAGTTTGGTACCCAGACAAATACAGCATGGGACACTTCAGTTTGCACAGTGACCCCCAGTTTGGTACACAGATGCAAGGTGATAGGTGATAGAGTATAGATTTTTCTCTAATTCCAGGTCTGGGTTGCAATAGCTTTTCTTTGACAGGGGAATTTGAATCCTGGATTCCCAAGGTTCCTTTTTTGGGGGAACTTTTCTCTCTACAGAGATTTTCCAGGGTATG